>NC_056743.1:537303892-537403892 GCF_019279795.1 Protopterus annectens
TCAATAACCACGAACAAAGTAAAACAGTAAAATCTTTAAAATACTGGGTATACAGCTAGATGGATATCGCAACCTTCAAAATGATACTTAAGTAACCAAAGCTAAAATAAATAAGTTACTATTCTGGGCGTGAAAGATTTCACTCTTAGTATCCCAAAAAGGAAGAGAAGTGATAGAGAAAGGAGTACCTCTTTGAAATATCGAATACGACTTTGCAGTCATGTCATCCTCATTACTAAAGAAAACTGCATAATATAATATTCAGATTTATAACCTTCTTTTCTGCAAGACAATACTATTACTTCGTGCTCTCTAATGCGATAGAGGTCAGCATTATTGATTAGCTCCCTCATTTGCAAATGCATCACTTTAAATGTTGTCCTTTTCATTACAAGGAGGGGAGCAATGTGAAATATCTACGGTCCCAACCCAACTCTTCAACCCCTTCCTCACTTAAAATAAACTCCATATAATGGTCCAAACGTTTTCAGTACCAGTCATTATATGATGGCAGTTGCTCCTTAAAGGTTACTGAAGCAGGGAAGCCGGGCTTTATGGTGGACAGACACTGGCTAACAGGGACACAAACAGCCCTCTAACCTTAGCATAGACCCCTGGTGTAGGATGGAGTAGGTCAAGTCCTCAACACACATATCATTAACAAATACCAATGTCCATTTAGTAACACTAGTCAACCTGACTGAATCTAGCAATATTTTACACCCTCATGTGACTTGCCCAGCCATGGTGTGCAGTCTGTGATCCATTTTTTCCTATCTTGAGGATACTGTGTACCACAGTAGATGCCTGAAGCGATTTGGGTATACAACTCTTACAAATGAGTTGCGTATTGCACGTACGGCTGCTGCACGTCTCCAAAACTAAGAGAATACAACCAAAAAACAAATGAGCCAGCAGAAAGTGTGGAGATCCCATTTAATGAAGAAAATACATTACGACATAGGTAGAGGGAAAAAAACCCTACTACCTGCCCCAAACCGCTTTTGGCTATATTAGCCTTTTTCAGCGAGAAAAAACATCATGTAAATTAAATTAATTCCATTAAATGGAAGTCAAGTTACTGTATATAATGTCGGATACTATCCTGACAGCTTTTCGAGAATGATTTACAATGTATCAATAAGATGGTCAGAATGGAGAGGACCAGTTGCTAATTACTTCTAATAACCAGAATTCTGTGGATGCTAAGGAGATGAGTGGGTCTCTAGCACCCCAAGATATGGCTTCACACAGTGTCTCCCATTTGGCTGAGATCTGCATATGGGGCAAATCATATCAAAAATAATTCACATTGGGAAGGCCATGGTACCACTAGAAATTGGAGCTAGCTGATTCCTTTATAAAAAGCCTAACTAGTTAAGGTTATCACTGATGCAAGTGCTTAAACATTGTAAATTGCAGTATGTTAGGAATGTTCTTACAGAAGCCAAGATGGAGTGATATGGCCAATCGTTTTATAGGCTGTTGATTTGGAAGGATGTTTTTCCAAGCATCACAAATATTTGGGTTCATGAGAATCTATTCCTCAAAAAATAATAATAATTATTATACTAGAGGTATTTATTACAGAAAACAGAGGTGAACAACATCTTAGTCTTGAGTGGCCAGGATGGATGATAATTTTATTGTTCTTTCTCACCTTATATTAGCTAAACAGATCCTTTAATTGATGGTATTTCCACCAGAGCAGTTTAGTGTTATTCATTTTAAAATGTAAAGTATTAAACTCTAGTAGTCTTGGAATTTGTAGCTGACAAATATTCAGAAAAAAATGTCTGTATCCTTTTATCTCAATAAATATCATCTCTGTACACTTTGAACTGCCTTGAGTTCCAGAGTGCACTTGCTAATAACCTACACATAGCTTGCTTTTTTCACCTGATAACCTTGTTATCCACCCAGACTTCCCATCCTTCCAGGTTCCTAACCATGCTGAGTCTCAATATTTCTTAGCAAGTATTAGGAGATGAATATTATGCAGGTTCCATGGGCAGCTATATAGGTCTAGTTTGATATATGGATATGAATTTCTGCAAATGTGCAGTTTCCAACCAAGTAGTACAACACTAGGAGAATGGGCCATGAAAATACACCTATATTCCTCTGTAGCTGTTGCCAAGTCAATCAAACCTACCTCCCTCATCCCAGGATGTGTGATCAAGCATAAGCCATGCAAATCTCCCGCATCAGATCTCTTCATCACCCAAGCCGATAGTAAAACACTTATTATCTGTGGGGCACTCAAAGTGTTAACCTTATGCACCACTAAGCTGGCTTTATTTATTTATTTACATTTGTTTACTGAGATAGTCCAACTTTGTTAGAAAAGCAAACCCCAAGTCAGTGGAGGTCCAGGGAGAAAAGCTCCATACATCAATATGAAATGGACAAAGTAGGCAAAGGGAAAAAAAAAAAAGATTACAATAATTTTCCAAATAGGGTAATATAATGCAAAGTAATCTTAGTAATAAGCAGTACAAAATGTAAAAGACAAACCTACAGATTTACAATTACACTGAATAATTTTTTCACAGTAACACTTGCAAAGAAGAGTCATGGTAGAGCAATTCTAAAATCAGTCACATTCATATACAGTTAAAAAGCAGTATCGGAATACAATAGGGGTAGTAGCTGAAATGCAATATAGAGTATAAGCTGAGTAAATTAGGTATACATACATTTAAAATAGACAATTGATACATCATTCTGTAACAGATACAACCGTGCTCTAAAACATTTTAGAAACGCTGGCTTACGAGATAAATTACATGCAGTTTTGAACTGTCTTATGAAGACAATATTTTGCTTGCTTTTTCTTCAGGAAAATAAATGCAAAGAATAAAGAGAGAAAAAGTTAGCAATAACAGGTTGTGTTCATTTTCCCAAAATATGTAGTCATTATCTGTTCCAAAATTTCCAGAATCTGTTGTCAGAGATGTCGAGGTGAAGGAGGATGTGGATATGTGGGTTATTCTTCATTCGTACAGGCAAAGCAGTAACTCTGATAACTATGCTGCTTACAGAAGTCACCATGATAATTATACTAATTCAGATTTCTTTGTTACACCAACAAACTGACCTTATTATTTTTTTCTTCTGGACTTGAATTCTCCCTGATTCTCCGTCAAGTGCCATACAGCTATAGAAAGATACTTAACAATAAAAAACATCATCTAGTACAAGTATAACTGCACTTTCAATTGTGTTTTCTTTTCACATGCCCACCACCTTGTATAAACTAGATGAGTTTTAACTTACGACATTTTATTTCCTGGTTTAAAACTTCCTGACTGAATATTCTATAGTAATCACTCCTGATGCTTTTTTCTGTTTATCCACTCACAGTGACTCAAATTGTTTGGGTTTATTGATTAATTATTTATTTATTTTCATTTTATTTTACTTTTTTGGCTATGTTGTGGGTATACATATATAAGTTAAGGGGGTGGAAAGCAAAGTCACCTGCATGGCAGTGAAGTAGTGTGTGCCTTCCTGCTAAACATATATATATATATATATATATATATATATATATATATATATATATATATATATATACACACACACACACACACACACACACGCGTGTGCACACACACACACACACACCTACGTATATATAGATAGAGAGTATATACCTATCTCTCACTCGCTGTCTATATATATATATATATATATATATATATATATATATATATATATATATATATATATATACACACACACACACAAATATATATGTCGTTCTTGTCAGTTCTTTGCTGCTTTTTTGTGCCACAAGCTCCTATAACACTTAATATCAGTTTTATACTCTGTAAATATAGATAAATACAAAAAATATGCATAGACTGTTTCTATCGCATGTTCTTCTGCAATCAGAGTAAGACAAAAGCATCCTCAAGAAAAGAATCACTTTCATCTAAATGTAACTGAAAAAAAATGTGTCAATGTGTAAAGAGTTGAATATCATATTTGTAAAGTTCAGTATTTATAGCAGATACTTGGCTCTGGGGATGGAATGAGCTTGTGATCTATAAGTAGGATACATGCAAATAAGAAAAATATATGACAAAAATATATCTTTTTAGACACATTAATGATTTATTATTTAAAAAGTCAAATCTTAAATTGCTGAAATTCATTAAGTAAAGTATGTCATCAACATAGACAGATATTTCTACTTCTGAAGTAACAGTTAATGACCATTAATATTTTTTTTAAGTACTTAATGCATGCAGTAATTATGATGAGTGTTTACATAATCCAGGCAGAATGTTTTCAACTGAAGCACAATTTTCTCAAAATGTAAGACAGAAATATAGGTGATGAATGTAGAACTCAATAACAACACCATTACTATGACCTTTAATATAATTTTAACATGTCTGAAGTGCTCACAAACTTTAAATTGATGCAATGACATTTTGCCTGGTTTCTTATTAAACAGGGGAAGAGCTTGTTAGAGGCAAGAAGACATATCATTTAGTGGCAGACAAGAAACATTTTGCTCACCTCTGCTCTGTATATTTTCTTGTCTAATAGATAAGTGAGAGTTATAAGGTTAATGATAAACTATTTCCAGTCAAACTTCACTAAAATCGGTTTATTTCTGTTCAACGATTCTGTGAAATATTTTCCTATTCTTAACTTCAATTTCTCAGCACTTGGTTGTAACATGCATCTCGAACATATAGCTTACTGTAAAATGAAAAGAAAAAAGAAAATGTTTTTATGTAACTTCTTGTTTGTTCTTGTTATTTACTGACCGTTCTCTAGTTTTATTATTATACTTATTTTTTGAAAGGTAACATCCCTTCACAGCCTGGATTCCTTTACCCCCTTAAAAGGACACTTTTTCTCTTCAGAAATGTAAATAATTCATAGAACATGACCTTGTCTTCATGATTCTGTCCTTATTTATCTGTTATCTCCTAAACAACCTCCATGATACAGTTTTGTAGGAATGTGTTTATAGATTCAGATACAACATTGCACTTTAAGTTCTATTATTTGTTCTCTTATCAATAAAAGCAAACGGGC
Organism: Protopterus annectens; assembly: GCF_019279795.1. Taxonomy (NCBI): domain Eukaryota; kingdom Metazoa; phylum Chordata; order Ceratodontiformes; family Protopteridae; genus Protopterus; species Protopterus annectens. The sequence goes on from NC_056743.1 coordinate 537,308,954, forward strand.
AGTCTAAGGATGATCTTACACATCTACATTCTCACATCAAGTTTGTTTTAAAAAGAGGTCGTAAGGTAATTTGACAATGTGGAGGGGGCTATGCCACAGACAGGATACCGTGGTTGAGAGATGTATTTCATCAATAGGTTCTCTGAATAATTTCAGTGAGTAGTTATGTCCTTGGAGGAGGTGTTGCTGGTATTAACAGTGGTTTGGGCATGCATAGATCAAGCACGAGAGGGTCCATCATAGACTGAAAAGCCAATCAGAGATATTCACAATGGGTTGTATGTGAGATGGAGAACGAAGAGACTTCTGTCACGCACAGTAGTACAGAGAGGACATGCCTGATATTTTTTTTTGGGTGGGGGGTCATTTGGCTAGTATGCTTGGACAGAAATTAGCCTGATGCAAGCATTATGTTCTGTAATAGGCCTGGTAAGGCAGTGGTAGATTAGGAAAATTACTCCCACTGATACGGACTATATACCTTTAGCAATTAGCTACATTTTGGTAAAAGGATCTCCTAACTGAAGTTGCTATGTTGTGGACAAACATAGGCTCACTGTCTAAAAATATGCCTAAGTCTAAATAACGCATTGACTTTGAAGGAGGATTATGAGTGTAATAGGTACAGTGGTGGTGTTCTTTCACAAAATGCACCATACTACATTACTTGTATTTCTTTAGATCATGGTCCAGATGCCAACGATTAACATAGTTTAGAACCTCTTGCAGGATATGGTTATTAGTTGGAGAACTGACACCAGCAATCTTGCACTCATTAACAAACTTTGCCAGGCAAGATTAGGTGCCAAAATGAGCAGGTCTGATTATCAAGACAGGTAGACACTGGTCCACTAACATACCATGGTGTAGTACAACACACTGCACCAACATAATAAGGTGTAGTATAACACACTGCGCCAACATAACATGGTGCAGTATAACACACTGCGCCAACATGTCATGGTTTAGTATAACACACTACGCCAACATATCATGGTGTAGTATAACACACTACACCAGCATAACATGGTATAGTATAAAACACTGCACCAACATAACATGGTGTAGTATAACACACTGCGCTAAAATATCATGGCATGGTATAACACACTACAACATAACATGGTTTAATATAACACACTACACCAGCATAACATCATATAGTATAACACACTGCACCAACATAACATGGTGTAATATAACACACTGCGCCAAAATATCATGACGTGGTATAACACACTACACCAACATAACATGGTTTAATATAACACACTACACCAGCACAACATGGTATAGTATAACACACTACGCCAACATAACATGGTGTAGTATAACACACTGCACCAAAATATCATGGCGTGGTATAACACACTACACCAACATAACATGGTTTAATATAACACACTACACCAGCATAACATGGTATAGTATAACACACTGTGCCAACATAACATGGTGTAGTATAACGCACTGCACCAACATAACATGGTGTAGTATAACACACTACGCCAACATAACATGGTGTAGTGTAACACACTACACCAACATAACATGGTTTAATATAACAAACTACACCAGCATAACATGGTATAGTATAACACACTGCACCAACATAACATGATGTAGTATAACACACTGCGCCAACATAACATGGCGTAGTATAACACACTGCACCAACATAACATGGTGTAGTATAACACACTGCACCGACATAACATGGTGTAGTATAACACACTGCACCAACATAACATGTAGTATAACACACTACACAAACATAACATGGTTTAATATAGCACACTACACCAGCATCATATGGTATAATATAACACACTGCTGCAACATAACATGGTTTAGTATAACGCACTGCGCCAACATAACATGGTGTAGTATAACACACAGCACCAACATAGCATGGTGTAGTATAACACACTGCACCAACATAACATGGTGTAGTATAACACACTGCGCCAACATATCATGGTGTGGTATAACACACTACACCAACATAACATGGTTTAATATAACACAATACACCAGCATAACATGATGTAGTATAACACACTGCGCCAACATAACATGGTGTAGTATAACACACTGCGCCAACATAACATGGTGTAGTATAACACACCACACCAACATAACATGGTTTAATATAACACACACCAGCATAAAATGGTATAGTATAACACACTGTACCAACATAACATAGTGTAGTATAGCACACTGCACTAACATAACATGTTGATGTATAACACACTACACCAACATAACATGGTGTAGTATAACACACTGCGTCAACATATCACGGTGTGGTATAACACACTACACCAACATAACATGGTTTAATATAACACACTAGACCAGCATAACATGGTATAGTATAACACACTACGCCAACATAACATGGTTTAATAAAACACACTACACCAGCATAACATGGTGTAGTATAACGCACTGCACCAACATAACATAATGTAGTATAACACACTGCGCCAATATATCATGATGTAGTATAACACATTATACCAACATAACATGGTTTAATATAACACACTGCACCAGCATAAAATGGTGCAGTATAACACACTGCGCCAACATATCATGGCATGGTATAACACACTACACCAACATAACATGGTTTAATATAACACACTACACCAACATAACATGGTGCAGTATAACACAGTGTGCCAACTTAACATGGTGTAGTAGAACACACTGTGCCAACATATCATGGTGTGGTATAACATACTACACCAACATAACATGGTTTAATATAACACACTACACCAGCATAACATGGTGCAGTATAACACACTGCACCAACATAACATGGTGTAGTATAACACACTGCACCAACATAACATGGTGTAGTACAACACACTGCACCAACATATCATGGCATGGTATAACACACTGCACCAACATAACATGGTTTAATATAACACACTACACCAGCATAACATGGTATAGTATAACACACTGCACCAACATAACAAAGTGTAGTATAACACACTGCAGCTGCATAACATGCTGCAGTATAACACACTGTGCCAGCACAAAATGGTGTAATGTAACACACTGCACCAGCATAACATGGTGTAGTATAACACACTGCACCGACATAACATGTTGCAGTATAACACACTGCACCAACATTAAAAAAAAACAACCACTGGAACCACAACACTTGTAACTACACTGATTTATTGAAGTAAAGCGCTTTTCATCTCCACAATAGTAGACTTCCTCAGACAAATAACATAAAATTTCTTTCATTTAAATACAAATCAGCTGTCTCTAATTAAAGCATTAAGCCTATCACCATTCTTTTTTGCATGACATCACTAAACAATCGAGGTTACTTCATTTAAACCTGGAGGGGTATATGAAGTCAGTCGCAGTTGCCAGAGAAGCTCCTGCTTCTCTAATTATAAATGTTGGGGGCCTCCTTTTATACGGGCAGGAACTTGACCTATCACTTTGAAAAAAAAATGATGTGTGGGGCTCTCAGTGCAATGCCTAGCTAATGCATTTGTTGGGGTCTTTTTACAGATGTGGTAAGTGTGTTCGTATACTCTTTCCCTCACTCTCCTGTCGGTCTTTCCCACATAAAAGGCTGTGCAGACTTGACAGGCTGCCAGATAAACCACAGATCTGGAATTACAATTATATCTACCTTTTACTTCAAATCTCCTGGCACCTATCTCCAGTTTGTTTCCTGTTGCTATGTAATAGCAATAATTGCAACTTTCACATTTGTAGGTACCTTCTATTCTGCAAAATGACTTAAGATCCATTTCTAAGATGTTTTTTAAATTCCTATTTTTTTTATAAACAAGTTCTGGGCCATTTCTTAATTTTACATGGACAAAAATGGGGTAGCATACCCTAAACCACCACCCTCACAAGCTAGAAAGTTCACTGTTTCACAAGGAACTTCAACTTGTAGACAGGACAGAGGAGGTCATTTGCCTGACACATCTTCGTCACAACCAGATGTTCGACAAAGAGCGAACAACTGGGCAGATGGGCAGATGGGTCTGAAGATGCCAATCATTCACCCCACAGTAAGGGGAACAGGGTGCAAGACAACAACTTCTCACAGGAACAAACTTCTTTTTCCAACAATGGCCAGAACCGCAGACCCAAATAAAACACGAGGGGGAAGGGGGCCAGGAAGGAAGAGAACAGGTAACAGCTAAACCCACTGTTCTACTCAACGCCAGTGGAGATTTTAAAATGTATAATTTTTGAAATTTTGATCTAGACCCTGAATTATGTGAAATCTTTAGTAGGGGTTTGAATTTTGTACCCGACCATCACTTTAGACTACCGGACACTTTAATTGACCTCAAACTATATACTCGGACCCCAACAAATGCATTAGCTAGGCATTGCACTGAGAGCCCCACACGTCATTTTCTTTTCAAAGTGATAGGTCAAGTTCCTGCTAGTATAAAAGGAGGCCCCCAACATCTATTATGAGAGAAGCAGAAGCTTCTCTGGCAACTGCGACTGAATTCATATACCCCTCCAGGTTTAAATGAAGTAACCCCAATTGCGTGTATTTTGAAGCTGAAAAGCTTAATCCGTTAGGAGAACATTTCAACTTTAATTTTAATACAGTTAAACACGTTGTTCCCTAAGCACAACATTTATGAAGTTTGGAAACATACATATATATATAATTTAATGTGCACTAAATTTGTAAGTGTGGTTATTAACTCGTTTACTTTAAAACGAAAGATGACAGCGGACGGTTTTCTTAAATTTGTGTATAGATTTGTATCCTGATTTGCATTTAGTGATGTCATGCAAAAAAGTATGGTGATAGGCTTAATGCTTTTAATTAGAGCCAGCTGATTTGTATTTAAATGAAAGAAATTTTATGTTATTTATCTGAGGAAGTCTACTATTGTGGAGACGAAAAGCGCTTTACTTCAATAAATCGGTGTAGATACAAGTGTTGTGGTTCCAGTGGTCATTTTTTTGGATTTTTAGTATTGTTTCTGTGTTAGGATCACACTGCATCAACATAACATGGTATAGTATAACACACTGCGCCAACATATCATGGCATGGTATGAAACACTACACCAATATAACATGGTTTAATATAACACCCTGCACCAGCATAACATGGTATAGTATAACACACTGCACCAACATAACATAAATGGTGTAGTGTAACACACTGCACCAGCATAACATGTAGTATAACACACTGCACCAACATATCATGGCGTGGTATAACACACTGCACCAACATATCATGGTGTAGTATAACACACTACACCAGCATAACATGGAATCTGATGTTGTTAATCTTCGTTCATTCCTTATGATTTGTTATCGGTTCCATCCTTGGAACTGAGCCAGCCTTATACCAAGCTTGCTTCAGCCAAAACAACTCTTGAGCCAAGATCCTACCCAATGCTCTGCTCCCTGTTACCTCAGATCTCATTTACCACATTGCTGTACAGCTGTGCCAAGCTTTATCTCTCAGCTGTGTTCAATTTTTTGAAGTTTTTCTATTATTGGTGTATAGAAAGTTTTCAATTCTTTACCATCTCTATCTTCTTACCCTATCGCAACTTTGAGACTCTCTCCCTATAGCATATTCTGTCCTTTTTTTACCATTGAGGTAATTCTCCATTACCATCATTGGTAATTCTTTCTTTCTCTTTCTCACCTTTCTGGGTACTTTCATAACATTTTAGTAGTATCGTAGTTTTTCCCCTTGATATTACAATGTCACATAAGAAAAGTAGTGTTGGTTTCAAACAATGTACAGAATGCGGCCGTAAGTTACTGCTTGCTGATGGTCATGACTTGTGTGTTTATTGTCTGAATGTTTCCTACCTGTCAGTAGACCCCCCCCCCCCCTTGTGGGATTTGTAGAAATTTCTCGACTAAGACTCTGAATTAAAGGAAGAACAAACTTATACTAAAAGGCTTCCTTAAATCTCCTTTCTGCGGGGCTATCTCTGGGTTGGAGGGCTCACCCCCCTCCTTTTAAACCCCATAAGAGGCATTCTTCTTCTTCCTAGGTACAGTCTTCTTTGGCTCCATCCTTGCTGATGAAATCAACTTCCAGAATACTGCCCTCTATGGTGCATATGCTTTTGGCACTGACCTGCTTGGTGCAGTCACTTTCGGCACTGTCATTACCGGTGAAGACACCTTCTTCGACGTTACCGTATTCATCGGTGCAGACATTTGCCACACCAGCCTTCACGGTGCAGACACCTTTGATGCCTATGGCACCACCTTTGTCTGTACAGATACCCTCAGCACCATTCTTCTCAGTGCAAACACTCTGGGCTCCAGGCTCTACATTACACAAACTCACCAGAACTAAGTACTCTCCCTCCATAGATCCTTTTGTGGGAAGTCAGTACAGCCCCTTTTTGGACAGGCCAGAATCTCCATCAGGTCTCTCTATGAGGACGACCAGGAGCCTGTCCTCTCAGAACAGGATGTGTTGCGGCTTGTCGATCAGTTGCTTGTGGGCCAGGGGACTCTTTAATCCATCTAAAGCTGTGCTCCCTCTTGCAGGTGATTGTATTTCACTACAGACTCCATCTTACACTCCTCCTTCAACTTCCAGAAAAGCATCAAAGCCCCTTCCTCTGGCAGCAGCTTCCCTTCCTTCGACACCAACAGTGGACCTCACTTTGGAGATGGAGTCATCCTTGTGGCCCTCGGTGCACTGGGCACCAGGGCCCTTCTCAGGCTTGGTTCAATGCCAATATTTTCTATGGCACACTCCAGGAATCCTTCTCCCCTCATGCTCCACAGCCCTATTGAGACTCCTGGCCTGGGGGTTGGCTCATCGGAGCAGGGTGTGACACCAGTCCTAAGGTTGTCGTGCTTGGTTCAGGGCTCCCATTCCTCATCGGGTAGTCCAGGCTTCTGGGCCATGGAGAGGGCACTTGCCTCTGCTGGCAAAACATCCCTGTCAGAGTCCTTACCTCCCTCTGTGCCACAGCTTTTACAAGTCACAACTACCAGACCCTGGGCACAAGGGCCTCAGGCTTCTCCCCCATAGGAGATCCCCTCCTCGCAATCTTCCCCAGATTTCCCCACTGAGGAAGTCCCTTGCAAGGCTTTGTGCAAGAGGAAGCACATGGACTTCACTGAGGAGTATCTAACCGAAGATACAGACTTTGATGACAGGGAAGGATCCCCACGGTCAACCTCTGATGAAGTGTCCTTGGGTGACATCCTCGAAATCCTAAGACAGAGGGGTGACTGGAATTCCTACAACCCTTCCTCAGAGGAATCCGTATTCCTGCAGGCCTTTTGTGCCCAGTCCCCTACCTCATGGGTTACCCCACCAGCCGATGAGCTTGTCCAGCTCATCGTCCAATGTGCATGGAAGGATCCTGCCACTTTGGAAGCTATACCTTGGAGGCCTGACAAAATTTTATTTCCCCCTGGTGAACATCCTCATTGGGCCAAAGGTCTTCCAGTAGATGCCCTGGTGGTGGCAGTTGCAACCAAAAAAGACTTGGCAGAAGAGAGCCAAACTGTCCATCCACCCAACAAGGAGTTGTGGGTGGCAGACAGACTTGGGAAGCATGTGTTGGCTTCATTGACCTTCACTGTAAGGTCCTTGAACTCCTTGGCACACTTTATGAGGTTCCACAGGAACCTTATCAACCAACTCTCTGAAACCTTGGCAGGAGCCGTTTCTGATGAGGTGTTCAACAAGGTAGCTTCTCAGATAGCGACCCTGGAATCTATAAGCAATTCTTCCATGCACCTCATTTCACATGCAACAGAAGAAGCAGCTAGAGCGACAGGTGCAGGCATAGTCACGAGACAGCATGCGTGGATGCACCTTTACAACTTTGTGGACTCCTTTAAGGCTTCCTTTATGAATGCCCCCATTGAGGCCTCTTCACTGTTTGGCCCAAAGATTAAGGATATGCTGACAATGTGCAAACAAGATAGTAAGACCCTGTCTGCCATTGGTGTCTGACACTCCACCCCACAACGATTCTACTCCAGAAAGCAGTGGAGTGGGAAGATGTGGCACAGAAAATCACAGGGCTCTTTCCATGATGTACGTGCTGAGTTCTCCCCATGGGCAGAGGGGGAAGCTCTAATGGAAGATGCCCCTTTTGGGGCAGGGGAGGTCCATGAAACTGGGGTACCAGAGATTCTTTCTCTGGGCAACCCTACCAGCGCTCCTGAAGCTTTGCCTGACTGCTCACCTCTGGAAACAGTCAGGGGTCATTTTTCCTTGTACCCTACTGCCTGGTAAACCCTAACCAGTGATTCCTGGGTACAATGGATAATATCTAGAGGTTACCGCATTCCCTTTGATCTCTGTCCCACTTCATCCAGAAATTTACCCGACGTCCCACCCAGTCAGGGGGAAGCAGCAGCATACGAAATCTGAAAGCTGCTACAAAAAAGAGTCATCCAAATGGTCCTCCTATACCAGATAGGATCCAGTTTTTACTCAGGATTCTTTTTAGTGGCAAAAAAGACAGGAGACTGGAGACTGATTCTGGATCTCAGCACAGTAAACAAATTTGTGAAAACAGAAATTCCAGAGGGTCATGGTTCAGTCTATCCTTCCTCTTTTGGAAGAAGATGATTGGATGTGCTATGTAGATCTTCCAGATGAGTATTACCATATAAAAGTGGACAAACACTCAAGAAGATACCGCCACTTCTGCAGCCAGTCATTACCAATTTCGAGCACTGCCCTTCGGTCTCTCTACAGCCCCCAGAGTGTTCACCAAATGCATGGCAGTGGTTATCACTCACCTGAGACTTCAAGGATTCCAGGTGTTTCCATACCTTGATGACTGGCTCCTTACTGACCCCACCAAGCATCTACTGGAGGAAGCCCTGGATTACACTCTTCTCACAGCTCAGTGCTTGGGAATCACTATAAACTGGGAGAAGTCCAACACGACTCTGGCACCATCTTTAAAATTCAATGGAGTTCTGTTGGACACGAGAAATTGCACAGCATCTCTTCCAGATCACAGACTTCATAGAATAAGACAACAGGTTCAGCCACTAATCTGTCACCACAAATCTTTTGCTCGGTCCATACTGCAATGATTGGGGTCAATGGCAGTCTCGATCACCATTGCTCCTCTGGCCAGGTTCCATGTGAGACTTCTTCAGTGGCTATTTTTCACTCAGTGGTACACTCTACAACATCCTTTGTCTTTTCAGATAAGTGTAACTCAGTGATGCAAGCAAGACTTGCTCTGGTGGACATCTCAAAATCCCCAACAATGGTCTGGCCCTTCAGCCCCCATCAGCCAAAAGCCAAGGTGACCACGGACGCCTCCCTGATGGGGTGGGGGGGCTATGTCAGGGAAACTCAGTCCAAGGCACCTGGTCAGAGACAGAGGCTCATTTGCATATCAATGTCCTGGAACTGAGGGTGGTGCTACTAGCGTTGCAAGCATTTTACTCAGTCCTTCCGTCAGGGACTATTGCAATCAAATCAGACAACATGTCAGTAGTGTGGTACATCAACATGCAAGGGGGAACCAGATCTTACCCATTATGCTGAGAGGCCTTGAGAATATGTCAATGAGTGATAGCTTCCAACCACTTTCTAATTGCAACGCACATTCCCTGGAGCTCCAATGTGATAGCGGACAAATTGAGCAGGTGCATTCTACAACCTCACTTGTAGTCCCTCAATCCTATGATAGCAGCAATAATTGTCAACCACTGGGGCCAGCCTTGCTGCGATCTGTTTGCCTCCCCAATCAACTACAAGTGCAACAACTACTTTGCCCTGATTTCCCCTCAGGGACAGTCACCGAGAGAAGCTCTAGTCCATGCTTGGCCCTCGGGTCTGCTTTATGCTTACCCTCATCTACCCCTCAGTTCCCAGTTTTTGAAGAAAGCACAGCAGTTGAAGAACAAAGTAATCCTCATTGCACCATTTTCGCCTCGACAAGTTTGGTTCCCCTTTCTTTGGCCTCACCTGCTAGACCGACCATGCATTCTCAATCCAAGTCCAAGGTTGATCTCCCATCTGCAGGGTCTGACCCACTCCACTCTACCAAACCTGAAGCTGACAGCTTGGTTTCTCCACTTCCAGTGATTGCCAGGTAGGATAACCTCTCCTCCCTGGTGCACAATATTCTTATTGCATCTCATAAATCATCCACCAGGCTAATCTATCTCAGCAAATGGAAAAGATTTACCTTATGGGCACTAAGTAAACAATTGGACCCCTTTTCAGCCCCAGTTTTGGTGGTATTAGATTATTTATTAGATCTCTTTCAATTTGGGGTATCAGCCTCTACTGTTTGTGTTCATTTAGCTGCTATTTCTAATTTCCACATTGGCTTCCAGAACTCTCCACTCATGTCACACAGACTCTCTAAGACTTTCTTGAAGGGCGTTTTTCACCTAAAGCCCCCCCTTTAGAGAACCAGTACATCCTTGGGACCTGGCTTTGGTTCTGCAAGCCCTAACAGCACCCCCTTTGAATCTGCATCTTCATGTGACAAAGTACCTCTCTTGGAAAACCCTGTCTCTGGTTGCTATCACATCTGTCAGATCTGTCAGAACTTCAAGCCTTATGCATCAAATGTCCCTACTTTATTTTCCATAAGGATAGAGTCTCACTAAGAAAATTCCTTCTTCTTACCAAAAGTGGTGTCAAAGCGATCTATCAACCAGTCTATTGACCTCCCAGTATTTTTTCCTAATCATTCTATCAAGGGAGAGTATTGCCTGCACTCCCTAGATGTTCACAGGCAAATCTGTTTTTATTTGGACAAGAACAAAATCTAACGTAAATCAGACAAATTATTTCTGGATTTTTCTGGACCAAGACTAGGTCGTCCTGTTTCTAAAGTTACATTAGCATCATGGTTGAGAAATTGCATTACATTTATCTACAACAAGAACAACAACATCTTACCTCACAGAGTGAAAGCTCATTCTACAAGGTCAATGGCAACGTCAGCAGCTTTCCATGCTAGGGCTTCCCTCAATGATATTTGCTCAGCTGTGACTTGGGCCAACCCCCATACCTTTATTCTTCATTATAAATTGGATTTGGCCTCCAGAGGAAGGGCTTCTTTTGGTTCCATGGTACTCAAGAATGTCCTTCCATGAGGGCTGCCCACGGACATAGGTAGCTGCAGACTCTGTCCCATCTTAAGGAATGAACAAAGATTAACAACATCAGATAAAGAAGTTATGTCTAAAAATAACGTTCCATCTGTGTTGTTGATCTTCGTTCATTCATTACTACCCACCCTCCGTTCCCCTCCGGAGGTTCCTGGTGGATTTCATATGGTTCTTCTTCCATTCTTGTAGGTCTGTTCTGACCAGAGGTAGCCTCTACTTTTGTCTATTAACTTGCAAACTTGATCTGAGATAACAGGAAGCAGAGCACTGTGGGTATGGTCTTGGCTCAAGAGTTTTTTTTGGCTGATGCAAGCTTGGTATAAGGCTGGCTTGGTTCCGAGGATGGAACCGATAACCCATCATAATGAATGAATGAAGATCAACAACACAGATGGAACGTTATGGAAAGACATAACTTCTTTTTAGTATAACACAATGAACCAACATAACATGGTGTAGTATAACACATTGCACCAACATAACATGGTTTAATATAACACACTGTGCCAACGTAACATGGTGTAGTATAACACGTGGCACCAACGTAACATGGTGTAGTATAACACACTGTGCCAACATAACATTGTGTAGTGTAATACACTGCACCAGCATAACATGGTGTACTATAACACACTGCACTAATATAACATGGTATAGTATAACACATTGCAACAACATAACATGGTTTAATATAACACACTGTGCCAACGTAACATGGTGTAGTGTAACACACTGCAGCAGCATAACATGGTGTAGTATAACACGCTGCACCAGCATAACATGGTTTAGTATAACAAACTGCACCAACATAACACGATGCAGTATAACACACTGTGCCAGCATAAAATGGTGTAGTGTAACACACCCACCAACATAACACGGTGTAGTATAACACAGTAAAAAAAACAGGTGGTTCAGGGAACAGAAAAAAAAACAGGTTCAGGACATATAGAAAGTAGTAATGCAGGTTAAGTTGGCAGATAAACACAACACACAATTCCGTATTGTAATGCCAGCTGCATAGCTGATATAAGACACAACCTGCAGCTGGCGTGCACAGCAAAGAGCACTGCTGACCATATCCTCCAGGCCTTCTACACAACAGGGTGCGGTGCTGTGTAACACAGTTTAATATATGTCACAACATACTATGAACATCCTATGATACACAGCTCAGTATAACACAACATAGCACAATTTATTTTGACAACCTGGTCTGGTCTGCAATGCCATGGAACTTTTCATCATGAAACTTATAAACAAAGACATTGGTAATCTCCAAACTCTGGACCCCACCTAGTTCGGGTTTGTAAAATGCAGATCATGTCTCCTAAACCTGACAGAGTTTTTTGAAGCAGTCACCAAAGCCGTAGACAAGGGTAAGGTGGTTCGCACAGCCTATCTAGATCTTGCCAAGGCTTTCGACACCATTCCCCACTCTGGAATTATAGATAAACTCACTAAACTAGGTATAAATCCCTATGTCACAAGATGGGTTGGCAACTGGCTCACTGACAGAAACTACACTGTGAAAGTAGCAGACTCCAAATCAGACTTTGGACCAGTGACAAATGGAGTACCACAGGGTTCAGTCCTGGGTCCTCTCGTGTTTGGTATCTACTTCTCTGAAGTACAGGCTAACACAGAAGGTCTTTGGCTAACGAAGTTCGCAGATGACTGCAAACTAGGAGCCATAATTGAAACTCCTAACGATGTGGACATCCTACAAAAGGGCCTCACTGAGACAGATGCCTGGTGTCAAAGCCATGGCCTCAAGCTCAATGCCAAAAAGTGCATTGTCATCCCCTTTGGTAAAAACTCTGTACCCATGAACTACAACATAGGTGGTAGTATACTTAACATTGAAAGTGTGATAAGAGACCTTGGGACACAGGTGGACAGTAGTCAAGAAATCCTTCTACATGGCACACCTCATCACAAAAGGTTTCTCATCCAGAAAAAAAGAGGTCATTGTTCCCCTCTACTCATCACTCATTAGACCCATTATAGAGTACAATGCCCCTTTTGGTATGTACCTCAGAAGACATCTACAACAACTGGAAAGGCCACAGAAATACCTCACAAAGAGGATTACCAGCCTCAAACAGATGCCCTACGCAGACCGTCTCAAAAAACTCCAGCTTTACTCCGTCGCATATTGCCTACTCATAGGTGATCTCTGCCCAACATACAAAGCTATGTCAAACCCAGAGCTGTTGGACATGCTCCATTTAAAGAAATCCCAATTCCTCCGAGCTACACACTCTAGGGACCTAAACCTTGTCACCACAATAAACAGAACATGCCGGGGATAGATTCCTGTCCCAGAGACTTCCCAGTAATTAGTAATGAGTATCTAAAAAGAAAATGCAAGAGTCAAGTTAACCAAAGTAGTATTTAATTTATTTATTTTTAGTTTTGTTTATTTAATGGGTTAGTACAATGATATAGCATTTTGAGGCACAGACAGGCTGAAGAAATAAAAGAAATAAAAAAATAAAATAATATAAAATAAAATAAAAAAATAAGTAAATAAATAAAACACAACAAATACCCAGACATGGAGCAATCAGATAAGGTTGAAAGTGCATGGACAGCTGAAATTACATATGCACGTACTATTCACAGGGAAGAAAAACAAATGTAAATTCATTTTAGCAGTAAATATGAGAGTGAGGAGGCTGGTGAGAACAAAGGATCGAATTCAAAGTGATTTAGGTAAGGAGGGCGTTGAGTGACGTGTCCAGAGGAAAAGCTCTTGCAGTCAGAGATATCATTTAAGATATACCTTGAAAGAGGAAACTTGTTTTAGATGATGAGGGAGGGATTGCCGTAGTTTGGGGTGAATGGAGAAGAAATGGTAAATACAGGACAGTTAGTACTTTGTTTGACCTGTGGTGGTAACGTTTTCCATAGGATAGGATTCATCAATTGTTGATATTGGCACAATAATGCTGATTAACACTGAAAAATCATCTCAACTCTTCCTGGCTATGTACCTGCTCTATAACCTAACCTCTTCCTTTTCCTTATATTATAACTAAACTCCTATGCTTTTTACTACTAGTGACTGATGATACTTTCTCCATATTTATTATTTTTTTTTTCTTTCATCACTTGTTGATACTGGCACAATAATGCTGATTAATTTATCTCCATTCTTACCACTCTGAATTGATCTGGCAACCAACTGAATCCCTGCTTTTATGTATATATTCTGTATGTTACTGTAATCAAACCAACTAAATTCTTGACTTATGTATATATTCTGTATATATTACTGTAACCACTATGTGTAACATTGTTTCTACTTCGGTACCAATTAATGTTTAATTTTTTTTCTGCATCTATGTTCTTGTCGGATCTTTTCTCCCCAGCCTCCACTGAAAATGGGTTCTTGTAGGCCCAGTGGACTTTCCTGGTAAACAAATGCAATAAGTAAATAAATAAATACTGAATTAGAAAAGAGGTTTGGAAAAGACTGATTTGTCCAGGGGACATCTTCAAGTGGGTCTAGATAAATAGAGTAGTAGGAATTAGAAGGATAGGGTTAAATAGGAATGAGGGATGGTTGGGAGGAAATGAGGTAAGGGTAGGCAGAGGCTTAAAGGGTTTTTGGCAAGTGTAATTGGAGTAGGAGTCACATATTTGGTATGAACTTGCTAAGGCAAGGTACACCCATGATGACCTGTAAGTATTTCTGGAAGACAGGTAGGCCTTGAGGTACTGGTTGGTGCCTTTCAGAAAAAAATATCACCTCATAAGAATAGGAGAGAAATTATTTTTATTTTGGTTCATGTTGATATTGACCAACAAGAATCTTTACTGTTTAGAGTTGCATATAGTTAAAGGGTTGATGGCTCTTTAAAGAGAAGTGCTGTTAAATACTGTGTATTACAGCCTGGAAAGGGTTACTTCAGTTTAGATCAAAGATCTGAAAATTCTCTGGGGTTGTGGGTTGGTTGTGTCTAGAAGTATATCTTGGGTGTCTTGCATCCGGTCTCTTGACTGATTCATTCACCTCCTCCTTTCAGCAGCATTTTATTTATGGAAAGTTCTAGTAAACTCCCTCAAACTGTCAGTGAAGTTGGATAACAATTTATTTTTTGCTGCTGGTAATGCCTCTCTCTGATCTTGTATTTTTATTGTTTCTCCCTACTTTTGCATAGTTCAGTATACATCCACTTACAAGTAATGCTGGAATATTCTCAAACTGTTTGTCAGTGCTGGGACTCTTCTTTGTTTTAATAATTTTCAATAAACTGATTTAGATTTGGTTATCAAACAAGTATAACCAGAATACAGTAACTCAATATTATACAGGTGGATTTCTATTTCACAATCTTCTGCGTAATCATGTTTTAATGGTATCCATGTTGCATAACACTAAGACCTAATCAGGGTTATCACCATGCCTTTAGCTGAAGGGAAAATCCAAGGCAGGAAACATGGAGTAGGCCTTTTCATTGTCTTCTATGTCTACATGAAGCAGAAAAGGTAGAAATGGTACACAGAAAGTTTAAGCTATGCATTTTGAAAAAAAACAACCCATTGTGAAAGGCAAATAGTGCTATAAGTGTCATAATGCTTTCAGATAAGGACATGTAGTTTAACTGCTTAGTTAACTTCTTATGTTATCCTTGATTACAGCTGATGTGTCATTCCTCCATTTTTTGACCAGTATCTTTATTAACACTGCCTTAAAGGGTTATTTAAGCATTAACATTTTTTACGGGCTACTTGTTAAAATCACTGTCTATAACTGGCACATTTTTTGAAACAGGAGTTCTACCTCAGTGTGAACTGTGGCTTTGTATAATATTCTGTAGTGCTAAGCCATGGTAGTAAATAAAATAAAATATTCATAAATAAGGAATCAAATATTATAGCCAGGAAAACTCCATCCCAATTCTAAAACATGACAACTATTGCTGCATTATGGAATAAAATAACAAGTAGCTAATTGCACAACAAAGTCTTACATACACAGATGAAACAACTATTTATTGACTGTCATTCATTCATTCGTTATCTTGTTTACTGATCTGATCTGGTCATTCTGTACTCTTTTCAAACATAACACAGGACATAAGGGTAGAAATAAAAGCAATAAAGAGTAATCAGTAAAATATCATATTTTTGAGAAGTTGGAATAAACTGATGTACTTGCAAAAATCCAGGCAATCATGGGGAGAACATACAGACTCCACAAATAGAATGACTAGGTAACAAAAATGGACTAATGAAACTGGAGCTTTGAGGCACAGTTGTTGTCAACCAGAACAGGCCAGTCCTTCTCTTGTATCCATAGCAGGCCATTTAATTATAATACATACATGACAGTGCAGTTGTAAATTTCAGTGTCATTTTTATACAGAGACATGACTGACCGTGGCAATGAAAATATGCCTGTGGTAGACACCAATCCTTTCAATAACAAAAACACATCCTTCCTGACATAAGACATTATACTATTCTGACACTCTCCACTGTGATAGAAAACAAAACATAAATGGCTCCAAAAAACACTTCCCAAGGAGTAAACGCTCTTAACACCACCAGCTATCCAAAAACAAATATAACAAATAAAACCTGGTGTAAGAGCGACACAAGGCCAGCAGCTTTTGTTTTGGTGCCTTTTTCCCTTTAAAAGTTTAATAGTTTACCTAGAGATTATTACGGTCTGAGGAAGCCCTTATGGGTGAAAGCGCTTACCATTGTTCTGTGCAATAATACCTACTTTTATTGTTTTTATTGCTGTCATATGGAATAAAACCTGTTTTTTATCTTGAACTGGAGTTCGAGCTTGGATCTGCTGAGTTTTTATGTACTTTACATGCCCTAGCCTTGTGTCATTCTTACACCAGGTTTTATTTGTTATAATTAAAAACATAAATGGCTGCCTGTAAAACCCTTTTTTGTTGATGACAAACCCCCAAATTTATTTTTGTAGTCTTTCCAGTTTTCTTCTTCTCACTGACAATGCAAATACTAAGCTTAACACATTATCGGCTTGGAAGCCATGCAAGTAGATACACACATTTTTTTCCCTCATGCACTATCTAACACAATTTTTTCTTAAAAAATACATAAAATTTAAAAAAAAAAACAAGCATATGGTAAACTAGATGGATGAAATATACAAAGAAGTTTAAAAAACATTACTGATAAATAAAATAACAAGTACTTAAATTACATTAACTGAATATAACAAAATCCAAGTTTGAAGGTAAGATAAATCCATAATATTTTGAAGTCAACTTCTTTATGAAGTTTTGTAGTAAACATTTTTTCTTGAACTTCTTTTCTTGAATTTAGGTGATGCTCTGCATGTATTTAAATACTTTGTTGAAGAGGAAAACATTTTTGTCAAGAAGTCCTTTCACCATACACAACTCTACTGAAACAGAAAACATTATAAAGCATAATGTAATGCATGACCCAAAATTTAAGATATAATGCTGCCAGGACAAACTGTTTGCTATAATACTGAAGTAACAATGTTTCTTTTTAATACAAGATGATACTTGTACAGGGAGACATTACCAAACTATAAGAAAAATGTTCATAAATGAAGTATTAACAATGAACAGAGAGGAAGAAAACCCAAGCAAAAAGAAGCTTTATCCTAGAAATTAAATAACTACTGAAGTAAACCATAAATTGTATATACAAATCTTACTAAAGTGGAAGTAAAGCTGAGCATTTTTCCTTAAGTGTAATCAATCCTGATCTTGACAAATGGATGATTGAAAAGCTTGATTTTTTTTTTCAAATATATTTTTATTGAATTTTTCAAACTTCTCAAACATACAAAAGAAAAACTGTAAGTCATTGCGGGATGCAGTAAAGTATAGGTATATATGTAACAGTTAGTGCAAAAACTATGCATTTAGAACACAGCAGTTATCTTACATGGAAGCTTACATCTTAGAGACCAATATAAGCAGTAAAGACCCCCAATAACCTATTACAGTCAAAGTCTATGGATACAAATGGAAAGTGGCTTGGAAGGAAGAATATATGACTGTCTTAAGAAGAAAAAAAAGTGGTAAGGAGGGTATAACCATAAAAAACAACTATTTACACCATGTACTTCTATTTATACCATATTTACAACATATTTACACCATGGATGCCAGAGGATAACAAAATGATATAACAAAATATTTTGTAAAATCAAAAGTTACCGTGTGATGGTAACAATGTCTAATGGTTATATTGCCAGAAATTATACTGATGGAGGTTTTCCTGGAATGTAGTGTTAGAGACCCACAGTTTGGAAGATTATTTAGTTTGGATTTGGTCAAAAAGTCTACACCAGTAATTCTGAAAATATTCTTTTTTCTTTTTGTTGTTATTGCATAATTTATGTGCAGATATATATTTGATTGCCATTGATGTAAAGTTTTCCCAAGCCATTGTTGAGGGATTGACCCAGTTCTTGGCTATAAAATATTTGAGAAGGGCACAGGCTGTAACACATATGTGGCGATGGATACCCTTAAGAGATTTAGGAATAATATTTAAAATCATAGTTTGCCAAGAGAGTGTGTTTTTTTCGTATCCCATTTTTTCCAACTGAGTTCTGAGAGAACACCAAAGTTTGTAAATATTCTTACTGCTCCAAAAGATGTGAAGTATATCTACGTGTGGAAGGGAACAGAACGGACAGGTTAGGTTTTTATTGTATCCGAATTTCAGTAAGACTGCTGGGGTATAATAGGAATTGTTGTTTATCATAAGCTGAGTGTAAATTAGGTTTTTGAAGGGGGTTAAATTCAGGGTATTATTGATTGCTTCGCACTTAGACTCCATAGAAATTTCTCCTTGTATACTGTCCCGATATTTGGAAAATAGAAGTGAACGATTATACTTAATGTTTGACACAAGTTTATAGGTATTCAAAATCATTTTGTTCCATAGGGAAAGTGATTTAATGATAGATTGTGATACTGTAATGTCTTGCTCCTTCACTCTATAGTAAGAGAATTTTTGTTTTATAAGTGAGCTAATTTGCCTTAAGATAGGATCATATTTGTTAGGAGCACCCAATAAAGCTTTGACCTTGGCAACATTTTTAGAGTTATAGAAGTGCCAAACTATGGCTTTCTTAACAATAGGGAAGTTTGTTAGATCGATCATTTTATTATTGATTTTTAAGTTGGGGTTTAGGTGAATAGGTTGGAGAATGGGAATAGTATTGTGTAAATTTAAGGAGGTCATCAGAGTTTGAAAGATGTGAATTTTGTTCTTTATTGTAGGCAAGATCTTGAACTTATAGTCACCATCAGGTGCAAGAAAAGGGACAGCATATGGATTGAGTTTTAATGAATATATATAGTTGCACCAGATTTTGATCCAGGTTGGGTACCAAGTTTCAGCAGAGGGGTCATAGCAGGCTATTTGAATTAGATGGCTAGCATTAATGATGCAATATAAATTAAAATCCAGGAGACCTAAACCTCCTTTGTTCTTTGGGGTAATTAGATTCCTGTATGATATTCTAGTTGATTTAGGGAACCATAAAAACTTTGAGATTGTGGTTTCCATTTTTCTGAAAAAAATTTTTGGAACGTTTAAGAAGATGGAGTTAAGATGAACAAGGAATCTAGGCAAAATATTCATTTTAATGATAGCAGATTTTGATAGCAAAGAAAGATTGATGTTTTTCCATCTAGTTAGATCATTATTTATCTGATCCCAGGTTTGCTTTTATTAGTTCTTGGTGAGGGTGTGTGAAATTTATTCCTAGGTATTTAATTGCATATTTGAGAGGAATGTCAGACAGGGGGAAGTAATATTCTAAATGGTTTGCAGGGTTTAATGGAAAAATAGATGATTTTGCAAGGTTTAATTTATAATTAGCAGCCTCAGCAAAAAGATTAATAGAATTTAGAATTTTATGAAGATCGGTGTTGGGAAGCTCAAAATAGATGTTTAGGTCATCTGCAAATGCAGAATAATTTATATCAATGTTGAAGACTTTTGGGATATGTTGATAAGTCTTTTGTTTAACCCAGAGAAGGAAAGGTTCCAGATATAAATTAAAAAGATAAGGTGAGAGTGGGCAACCCTGCCTAGTGCCATTGGTAATATTAACAGGGCGTGATAACGTTTTATTTATATACAGGGAAGTAGAGGCACTGTTATAAAGCATCTTAATAGTGTTGATAATTAAATCAGCAAAGTTAAAGAATTTCATGGTTAGGTAAAGGAAGTTTAGATCAACGTTATCAAAGGTTTTGGTAGCATCTAGGGTGAGTGCATAACGCGGGTGGTTATCACTTTTTAGAAACAAAATTAACATGTTTAAGGTAAGAGTATTGTCACACAGCTGCCTCTGTTTCATAAATCCCAACTGTTCAGGAGAAATGGCTAGCTATAACTTTCTGAATTCTATTAGCAAAAATGGTAGATAAGATTTTGATGTCAATGTTAATAAGGGTGATGGGCCTATAGCAGAGAGGGTTGGACTTGTCTGAGTTTGGTTTTGGGATGAATATTGTTTTTGAATTGTTCATATACTTATCAGTAATCCCTTTTGAGATGATATAATTATACATAGCAAGGAGAGTTTTAGAATGGTGACAACTAAAAGTTTTATAAAATTCTCCTGTAAAGCCATCAGGACCTGGCGCCTTATTTGGTTTAAGTTTTTAATAGCTAGCAATATTCCATTCAGTGTTATGGGGCTGTTTAGAAGGGTGTTTTGCGCAAAGGATAATTTTGGAACAGATAGCTCATTTACGAATTTTTTGTGCATTTCATTTGGGGTCTGGTTTTGGGGATTATAGATTTCAGTGAAGATATTTACAAAAGAGTTAACAATATCTTCATTACTGTATAAGTTTTTCCCTTTGTATTTTATTTCATTAATATAGTTTGGTCCCCCTTTGATGTTTATGAGTCCAGCTAGTGTTCTGGAGGGGGTTTGGCCCATTCCGAATATCTGTGAAGGAGTTTGAGTTCTACCAAGGATTGATTTTGTAAGTGAAATGAGTACATTTTTTTTTTTAATCACATGTAATTTCTTTTCCAGTTCAGGAGAAAAATCCTTTTGTAGTTGTGTATCAGTCATCTTTTGCTCATTGTTGAGGTTATTGATGTACAATTTCTCTTTTTTTTTATAATAAGATGATTTTTGTATGAGTATTCCTCTGATGACCGCTTTGGCCATAGCCCATTGGATATCTAAGAGGATGGTGGATAAACAAGATTCTGCATCAAATTGTTTCAGATAATCATTAATTTCCTGCAGGACTTCTTCTTTTTTAAGAATGTTACTGTTTAATGACCAAGTGGGACTACTACCATTGTGATTCAGGTGGTGAGTGGGATTAATACAAAGGGAGACATTCGAGTGATCGGATATACATCTAGCCTCAAGGGCAAAGTTTGTAATTTTGTTTGAAAAGATATCAGAGACCAAAAAATAATCAATTCTGGACCAGACTTTATGCGAAGCCGAATAAAACGTGAACTTATTTAGCTCTCTGTCATGGTCAAATATTAAAAAAGGGTCATCTAAGTTGAAGCTATTTATCAAATCCTGAATAGATGCAGTTACTTGCGAGGGCTGTTTCCTGTTTTTATTTGAACTATCATTAAAGGGGTCCATGAGTGCATTCCAGTCACCACCAATAATGAAAAGATGATTAGGAAATTGAAGTCGTAGATTATGTATTTCACAGAAGAATAAGTGCTGGTTTGTACAAGGGCTATATAGGTTTAAGAAAAGTATAGGGGATTTTACCTGAGGGTATGAGCAGGAAAATAAACACCATCTACCATTCGGGTTAAATTTAGTATTTAGCACTTCACCAGGAAAGGATTTTTTATTATTATTACCGTGCCTTTTGATGCAAGACTATTCTCTGCTGATATCACAAGTTTAATCCAATTTCTTTTTTTAATATTATCCCATTGAACATTTGTCATATGGGTCTCCTGTAAAAAAAGACGATGTTGTATTTATCCTGAAAAATCAGGTGCATAACTAATTTCTTTTTATTGATTTCTTGAAGCCCATTTACATTCCAGGAATTCACACTAATCATCATAATTAGATTCAAAACGTAGATATATGCTAGGATAAACTAAGAAAAAAGCCCTACCAGGGACGATGCAATTAAAAAACACATTTTTTATATATGACAGAAAGTGTAATGTGGTAGTAAATCGTATTCTGGCATCCATGCTCCTTACCATAAACTCCATGCCTAACCACCTGTCTCCCTGAGTCATTTTTGAAAAAGTTTTAGATAGATACAAGTGATCTGTTTTTAAATATTTTCCCTTATGAATAATAACATAAGAACAGAGCAGAGAGACATATAAACTAACATCAATAGTCCAAGCGCCAACAAACATTGGACAACTACACCATCATGCCACTCCCAAAAAAGTTAAGGAATATTGAAAAATATATGTACATAGAATGGACAGTTAAAGGCAAAGTGAGGTTTGAGTTAGGAGTTAAAGGAGATAAAACAATACCACCATAAGAACATAATACATACAGCATTTTTTTTAGATTATTGACCTCGAAAACTTTCATGCAAATAGGCAAGTGAGGTTGGAGTAATATAGACAATAAAAGTTACTAAGCAATTGAAACCAACACAATTTATAACCAGAGCTATTAATAACCATTACAGCAGATAGTAACGCAGGTTCTATTTATAACTGGCATAGCAGTAAGTACCATCATAACCTAATACTATGTTTTGGTCTCCTGTCTGGAGAAGGGACAATCAACTTAGATAAGCTCTAACTGAGCATACTGCTCTAAAGGGAGGTTAATGAAGGGGGTAATTATAACAAGAACAAATTACAGGTTAAATATATATGTCAACAAACAGAATAGCTCTGAGTAATGTAAATACATTTTTTACCTATCTAGATATCTAGCTGGGTTTACTAAATATGCATTACACACAAAATTACATAACAATAGGATTAAAGAAGGAAAGACAGAAACAAGAGCGCTAATTGACAACCTAAGCGGCTGATTGGATTTTCACTAAATGCAGTTCACAATAAACTACATAACTCGCATATCATCACTAACCAATAAAAAACACAGTTTAGCCAGCCTTTTTAGCAAGAAAGCAAGTTTTCATAAGCCGGCTAATTAAACCAAGCACAAGCATACAGCATATCAAGCTCACTAGCTCTGTAGATCCACCTTCATTGAGAGAAAGAACAAGCCATCCATATCCTGCACTTTCAGTATAGAATTAAAACATCATGATTCATGAATCGTGATTGAATCATGGTGAAAGTAGTCAAAATGCTAATTTGTGTTACCATGCAACAACAGATAAATTTCAAACTTGAAGACATATTTTCAGTAAAGGTAGCACAGCTGTGAAGCAGACTAATGGATTACTAAACAGGCAATTGTCTTTAGCTGTCTTTAAATAACTTTTGACAATTGCATAGGCTTTTTATTTTACTCACAAAGTCTGAGTTTGTATCACAAACACTTTCACAATGAGCACTTAAACACACACCTAAATACTAAATAGAAAACTAAATGTGAACACATAAAATACTGTTTTTGAAAAACTGAAAGGCACAGAAAAGCATGTCTGAAGTATGGCATTGTAGTTTTGCAACATGACCAGCAGATGGCAGCTACTATACAGTTTGATATGAAAGACTTCTGACAAAGTGATGTATTTGTATTGCTAGAAAAAACCTATATTGTAATAAATTCATTACTTAAACATAAGATTAGGCTGCTGAATTACCCTGACCAGAGTCCTTTATAGTCCATTTAAATTACCCCCATCCTGAAGTGTCCAGAAAGTGTTGTTTTAGATCCATTTCTTCTTCCCTAAGCTCTAATTCATGATATTAGCATTCCCAGAAATGTACTGCTTCTTCTTCTTCTGTTGTGACCTCCGACCTCGTGATGTCATCGGCTGATGTCCCTGTTGCATTCTGGGTAATGTAATGTTGAAACAGCCCTGGGAGCTTAGGGAACCCTTGTGGAGCTCTAAATAAGCCCTCAACAGGCCACAGGGAGCTTTGTGCACTGATACAAATGGGCCAACATATTGCTGAAGAGCTACAAAGGAAAATAAAAACAAAAAAAGCCAGGACATCCAGATGATGGTAAACCTAAGCTGGGAAGATGACAGGGTTAGTTAAAATCACTTAATAGTGTTAGAAAGCCAGCAGAGATAGGTTTTTGTAGGTGTATTCATCTTGGTTATACTATTTGTTAGTCTTAACAGTAATTCATAGCTTTTAAGCATATACTGTATTATCTTGATTATATTATTTTACTAGCTTTAACAGTATAACTAGTTAAGCAGGTAGTTCCTTGAAAGCTTGCATAAATACTTTTTTGCTTCATCTGCAGAGTGTATTAGGAACTTCTGATCCCCATAGCTGAAGGAGAGGATGGCTGGGTATTTCATCTGGAAGCGTAATTTTTTTTTGATTAACAAAGCACAAAAAGGAGCTAGAGCTTGTCTTTGAGCCTTAATGGGTTGGGGTTAATCCTGTGCTATTGTAATCTTGTGACCTCTCCATGAAATGTTACTTTTCTTTTTTGCAGCCATGAGGAGTGTGGTAACATGTGCAGCATTTAGTAACCTTGCATAAATCTGCCTAGGAACACCCTCATCTTGTGATCTTCGTAATGCTCTATGAGCCCTTTCAATAATAATTTCTTTAGCTAAGATTTTATTTTCAGTAATGTGTTCACAAATCTCAGTTAGTATGACTGGTAGTTGTACTTGGTCAATCTTTTCTGGAATGCCATGTATTAGAATGTTGTTTCTCCTACTGTGTGCTTCTAAGTCTATTATTTTTTGCTGTAAGTCACTAATAATTTTGTCATGTGTATTTACCTTGGTTTGTAAATCTTGTATTTGCTTTGAATTCTCCTCAGTTTTCTTGTCAATAAGATTAATTCTGGATGTAATTTGGTCTAGATTAGAACCAAATGAATTTAATTTGTCTGAGAATAATTTGAAATCTTAATGCAAGGGCTGTAATGCTGTTTTAAGGTCATCTAGTGAGAGAACAGACTCACCTTTAGATTTAGCAGCTCCTTTATTTGAATCCTGTGTTTATTTATTCTTTGCCTCTTAGCTGTTGCATCCTTTTCAGGTGACATTAGAGAAGATAGTTTGGTTTTAGAAGTTATAGCATCCATGGATTCTTGTTGGTTAGCCATCACTGGGTGAATTAAAGTGTAGGTCTAGGCCACAAGGGAGTGACTTAAAGAATTCTCCTTTAACTTTTCTTGTTTAGAACTCAGAACTCAGTCCTTCAGAGAAAATGATGCCACCATGCAGTTGCGGCCTTCAGCCAGTCACTAGAGGTAAGCCCTTGCAGAAAAATGACAAAATTTTACTTTTTAGACCAAAATGTTGCTATAGGTCTTTTCCATGAAGTGTGGTTTAGAAGAAATACTCCTTTCCTGTTCAATTCGGTGCCAGATGCAGGTTTTTTTTGAGTGGATAGTTTTGGTTGATACAGGAGCAGCAGACAGTGTGTGGTCAGTGCTCGGTGGCCATCTTGAACCCTGAAAAGCTTGATTTTTACATTTTAAATCCAAGTTCACTACACACACACACACACACACATATATACATATATATATATATATATATATATATATATATATATATATATATATATATATATAGATATACACACAAACACACACACACACATCAACAACTGTTTTGGGGGTAGCAATTTCTCTTTCAAAGATAAGAAAGGAACAAGCCTCACTACAGCTCTGATAATGGCTAAACATTTTTAAGTTATTCAAGTAAAGTTATCACTAGAACACAAGGAGTATAGTGGCCTTTTATTTATTTTTTCAAACATCTAAATAATCATCAGTGAACATCCTAATTTTTAAATTGTAGATCCCTTTTTTCCATGTTACTAGAAGATGCATTGTGTGAAGTAATACTTTTTCTTTGAAAGATTAAAAATGAACAAACATTTCAGTACTGAAATGAAAGTCACTAAAGTTTCGAAAGATATCCAGATAGGGAGAGACAAAAGTCATAGATTTTAGATAATCCCGTGATGTTTCTCATAACCATCCTCACCAATATTCAGTCCTCTTTAAAAACTAAACTCAACTCATGTTACACTAAAATAGCCAAATTTGCTATAAATGCCAAATTCTCCAGCCACCACTGCACCACACTGCAGCAACTAGACTGGCCTGAACTCCCTCATCACCTAATATACCTACAACTTACTATTGCCCATAAACTTATTTACCTCCCAGCAGCCTGCCCATCTCTCACTTTTATACTGACCATCTGCCGTCCTAATCGTCACCTCAGGTCAGAGAACAAAATGTTGTTAAATATCGACAAACCTAAGCTGTCTGCTGGCCAAATGCTTTACTCTGTTACAGATTCTAAACTATGGAATGACCCCCCCCCCTCCACTCAGAGCCATGTCTAATGCCTCTACCTTTAAAAAAATCCCTTAAACTTCATCTCTCCTCACAGTGGTTATGTACTTGCACCTCTACTAAGAACCGTATAACTTGACCCTCTCACTATCTTTCTCCTCTTCTCTCCATAACCACTCAAATCTCCCTTTCTCCCAACCACCCCAACTCATTTTTCCACTCACTTTGAGCCTGCAGTACACCTACATTACCATACTGTTCTTCCTTCCTCTCTGCTATTTATCTTACACAATATTTAATTTACCTTTATTTCGTAGTTTCAGTCCATGACTATATGCTATTTCCTCACTATTTGTCTCCAATCCACCCTCTGTTACTAATCTATTGTATGGAATCATAATGTTCCAATTTTACCTCTGTCAATAATTTAGTGTATGCAATCATAATGTTGTTTTATTTGCTACTGTTGTATTATATATCCTGTATCATTGCAACATATTTCTTGTCTGTATGTGTTAAATGTGAAGTTTTCTCCCAGGGCCTCCACTGAAAATGGTTCTTCTGGCCCAGTGGACTACCCCGGTAATCAAATGCAATAAATAAATAAATCAGCTACTAATAAGGATCTCAAAAGAGGGATGAGAGACTTCTGTAGCAAGAAAAAAAAATATATTAGTTGTTCAATATTCAATTGCTAAAATGAAATTTTGGAGTATGTTAATTTCATGAAAAGAAAAATGTCAGTAATGTCTACTAACATACCATGTGCTTGAAAATGCTTTAATAATTGTTTAGACATCAAAGTTACAGCCAGGTAATTAGGGTGACAATTACAATAATAAATACAAATGACCAGTTTGGAGCATAAGAGGTTGATTAGATCTATATTTTTTGTGTTTCATTAGAGGCTATTACATTTAATTACAGAAGCCATTGCAATAATTTCCCTAGAGAAAGAGATTTTATGTATAATATATTTCACAGATGCAGACATTTTTCCACCTTTGTCTTTTCTCAGTATTAACTAGAAATTATTCATCTTATAACTAACCATCTTGGACTGTTTGAAACATGTCCTCTGAATTAGTTCTCATTGACTGCTCATTTAGTATCTTTTAAATGAGTAGAAACTCATACTACAAGGGGTATGGTTAGAATGCTTCATCTACTAGAGAGGTTAGAAGAAGATATTTTGAAATCCCTAAACCAGAAAAAGAGATCTAATGTCTTCTGTAAACCAGGGGCAGATCTATTTAGTAATTTCTTTACTTATTTAATTTACAAGTGGAGGTACATGGATAAAAAAAAAGATAAAACAATGAAGTAGCTATAAAAAGATACAACAATAAAAGATTCTGCACAGTCAAACTGTTAGAGGAATGCTGTTTACATTGCAACATTAACAAAAAGAGAAGCATTTTAGCTCAGTGCCATACAAAAACATAGCAGCCTATCAAAAAGTGTAATACAAAGGCATTACAAAATATTTTAAGGCCCCAGATATGTCTAGTTCTAATGACTAAATGATTCAGTTTATGTAGTACAAATTCGTGAAGTAAGTAGCACCTCATGCATTTTCAGAAATCAATTACTGTCACATCTAACGGAAGCGGCACACACGACACTACTCTATATATTCAGCCTTTATACTCCTTTCCACCTTACTTTATCCTTTCTTAATGTCTTATTGAATTACGGATTACGTTCAAGGAAAATTGTTTCCTTCTATTATATTCTTTCAAAGAATTAAAGTAACTTCAGCTAGACTGTCTTTGCTTCTGTTGCAGTCAATTATAATTTGTTCAAAAGGACACACTTAAAAAGACCCAGTTCAAAGGAATGGAAAGACACAACTTCTTTATTAAAAAAAAAAAAAAATATATATATATATATATATATATATATATATATATATATATATATATATATATACCATCTAGTAGTAGAAGGTCGACTGGTCCAAGGTCCATTCCTCCTGTATGACTACTTTTCATTCCAATAAACTTAAGTGCAAACTATTTAAACATTGTTTTAGCTATTAATGAACATGGGCACAGGGGTCAATGGAATGCAGTCACATGCACAGTTATTTTTGCAGTGTACATTAACACAAATGCGCACACACATGCAGATGTACAATCTTTATAATACTGCTCCCAACATAATAGCTAAGCATTGATCCTGCCTGATGCTGTGAAAGGAATATGTTTTCCCTTAATGAAGCTGAATATACGAGTCTGCAGCAGTCCATAAAGCCATCAGCAGCAGAGGAAATCTTTTGTTAATTTATTCATCGTTGTCCAGGTAAGCCCCACTAGACCAGTGGCCTTTTTTCAGCGGAGACCTGAGGGGATATTTATAATGTAATTTCTAATTAAACACCTAGCTCACCGTCTCTTCCATCCACAGGTGTTCATCATTTTCACAAGTGATACTTTGTCTCTAGTTCAATCATTCTCCCATCTTAATTAATGCAGCTTTCCTCTATATTTGTTCTTCCAACGGTATTTGTGTAATTTAGGTTGTGATGTCACATGCATGAGCAGTTTTCTTGTTACTATTTTTGAAACAATGAACGGATAACATTGCTCTTTTAACTGAATGACGTGGAATAAAAGTGAATGTTTCCAATGTGGACCCCTCCCAACCTTAGCTTGGCCTTTTGCAACTGATTTTATGTCACACCTATATAAATTTTCCAGTCAGCTACTTCACTTTCTTTGAGCTGGCATGATCTATAATCAATCAATTTGCTTGACTGTTATGCTAACCAAACAGAAAAATATGAAAACTATGATCCTGGCATGAAAGAACTAACAAAAAATATGTCTTTCATATTTTGTTGTTCATCTAGCAACAGTATACATGACATATACTTTTATTTTTATGTTTTACTTTTATTATTTATTAATAGATATAAACACCTGGGAGCACCTTCTACTTACATTACATGCTTACAGTTACTCATTGGGCAGAGACTGAGTAAATCAAACCAAACTTCCCGAATTTCTCAGCAGCTAAGTTATCACAAGAGCAAGTAATTACTGTAGAAAAAAGGAACAGTGCCTTTAAAAGTAGTTCAGATGGCTTGGCTACCATTTCCTGAGCTCAGAAGTATCATAATCCTTTTTCCCTAATATGTTCTAAATATCATAGTTAAATCAATGCCCAAGATTGTTACTGCATTGCCTTCTAGCTATCTATGTAACTGTAACTATATGTCTGTGTTTTCTATATATTGCCTTCTAGCTATCTATGTAACTGAACTATATGTCTGTGTTTTCTATATATTGCCTTCTAGCTATCTATGTAACTGTAACTATATGTCTGTGTTTTCTATATATTGCCTTCTAGCTATCTATGTAACTGAACTATATGTCTGTGTTTTCTATATATTGCTTTATAGCTATCTATGTAACTGTAACTATATTTTACTGTAATCTGCAGCATGTTTAATTTTATGTGGAGCTTTTCTCCCCCGGGCCTCCACTGAAAATGGGCTCACCTAGGCCCAGTGGAGCTTCCCAGTAAACAAATGCAATAAATAATTAAATAACATAAATAAATACCATAGAGCTTACTTAAACCTTTCTATGTAGTATTATGCAATCTACCAAGTCTTTTTTAAAACATATTTTACCAAAGTGTAGGTTATGAGAGAGCGATTTCTTACATAGCCATTAGACCAACTGGCATGTAGGGGAGACATCATTTTAAATTTGTGACCAAGTAAACTAGAATCCCTCTCTTAGTGCTTCTTATTCATTGTAAAGCCTAGGTTTAATGCTCTTCTAAGCAATTTTTCCTTTGGGACTTTAACTAATTTGCTGCATTATAATGAAATCTACCTCCACAGACTACAAACCCCAGTCTATATTATCTGATATTATCTGCTACATAAAAACTCAGCATCATTTTCTCTGTTCTTTGAGCATTAGATATTCTCAAATAAATGATTTCTCAGTTCGCAGCATAACAATGAGAGAGCTTGCCTGAATGTATTTCAGTTTATGTAGTTTTGTTACCATTACCGGCTAAAGGAATATTCTCTTAAGTTTTATACTACAGTTCATTACATGATGGGGGGTGAAGTTAAAGTCTGAAAAGTTGGCCAAATTGAAAACAAATGTGCAATCAGACAAAATACATTAATAAATTAATACTTCTCTTTGGCAACAAATGTATTCATTATTTTGTTATTCTGTACTGCTATGTAATAGCGAAGAAGACAGATGTCACATCACAGCAAACTGTTCCCAAAAGACAGGACTAGACAGATTTCTCATTTCTATAAATTGATATTTGTTGAGAAGGGAATAAAATTATTCCTCACTTCTTAGAGTAGTCATGTGTTAAAGCTTATTAAACAAAGGGACACTCCACAATGCAATATCTCTGATCAATTTACCGAGAAGTTGGTTAATGGAATGGGTAAAGTGTTTAAATGCTATGCTATGCAGTAGCAGCAAATAAATGATTCATTTTCAAATGACACAACTGCTTCCAGAACAGTCTGTATCACATGTACTTAGCACAAGAAATCATTAGGCATCGGTCATATTCTTGACATATGTGAGTGATATCTGGGTTGCAGTGTCAAGGTTCATAAACATTATAGTCAGGAAGGCTATACTGAATATAATAGACAGACAAATTACATGGACTGTGGAAATGGCATTTGTAAAATAAATAAGGCTAAAAAATCTGCATGCAGCTGTAGAAATGCAGACAAAATAAACAATATCAATGGTTATTTTTCTGAGATCTGGAGAAGATTATTAGTACTTTGCTCATCTAATTCTGTGTTGTAGTCACTTTTTATGTGTAAAAGAAAAAGCCAGTTTTGGCTAGTTATGTGATTTGTAACTAAAGCTTGTGGTAAATAAACCCAACCCCACCTCCAGCCTGTGGTATTTTACATTACACAAGCAGTCAGCCTTCTTGGTCTTGGGACCATTGGAAGACGGAAAACAAAGCATTTGGACTTTTTGCAATCAGGGTCATACAGTTAAACTACACTTAAAATACTGCACTTATTTTATCATTCACATCAGTTTTGTGTGCAGTGTTTGTTCTTTATCTGAAGTTATAGCTATTAATTTAACTCATTTTATAGATTGCAGTAC
Organism: Protopterus annectens; assembly: GCF_019279795.1. NCBI lineage: Eukaryota > Metazoa > Chordata > Ceratodontiformes > Protopteridae > Protopterus > Protopterus annectens. Next base: position 537,340,622 of record NC_056743.1, read on the forward strand.
TCTTCAAGAGGTTTCTATGTTAGGCCTAGGTGACTGGGCTCTCATTTTATTGCATTTTTAATATCTCTCATCTGAATATGTCCCCCATTCTTTCCCTATTGTGATTTTAAACTTGGAGGCTTTTTAGCTTCCTGCCCCTAATGTATACCGGATGCTGGAAGCATCTCCCAGTCTCATCTACTGTATATCTGTCCCTTGAAACTTGCTCCAGTCTCATCTACTGTATACCTGGGCTGAGCAATGGTGCAGTGGTTAACATTGTCACCTCACAACAAGAGGTTTTCCAGTTCGATTCTCAGCTGGGGTGCCTTCTGTGCAGAGTCTGCATGCCCACCCTGTGGTCACATGGGTTTCCTCCCACATTCCAAAGACATGCATCTGGAGCATTTCTCCCCAGGTCTCCACTGAAAATAGGGTCTGTCATAGTCGGACTTTCCAGGTCAACAAATGTTAAATGAATGAATGAATAAATAAGTAAATAAATAAATATCTAGCCTTGGAAGCTCCTACCAGTCATATCTACTGTATATATGGCAATGGAAGCTCCTCCCAGTCTCATCTACTGTACAGCTGTCCCTAGATGCTTTTCCCAGTCCTCTGTCCACTGCTCATCTTACACATTTCTGAGATGCAACTGAGAAGCCCTTCCCTTAGACTGTTACTGTACTTTGAAATTGCCTTAAAGTGTGGCGTTCCTCATTTCTGGCTTATCTGCCTTTGAACTGCCTTGTAGTTACTCGTAGCTTGTTGATAGATTTGTTTCTAGTACCATTTCATTTGTTGTTAGATTTGTTTCATTTAGCTTCTCTCTTGTTAGATGTGTTTATGGAAACTTTTCACTTGCTTTTCTAGTTGCTTCAAGCAACTTTTTACTTGAGGCTAACTAAAGTGTATTTTCACATTAAAATGACTGGGAGTGCTATTCTAGTGGTAGTAGAAAGGTAGCCCGATCTGTCTGAGTTGGAATATACAGAGGCAGGCTTATGAGACAATTATTTGTTCCAACTAGTTGATTTGCCTCTGATACTTTTTTACTTTTGGCTAACTAAAGTGTGTTTTTACATTAAGAGCACCTGGACTGCAATTCTAGTGGGAGCTGAAAGGTAAAATAGTTTGTCCAAGGAGGAAGACACAGACTAAAGTAAGAATGACTTGATTTAGCTAGTTATTTGATTCATTTCTGTTATTTTTTTCATTTTGGGTTAACTAAAGTGTATTTTTACATTAAGAAGACTGGGTCTGCAATCCTAGTGTTGTTAGAAAGGTAGCCTGGTCTTTCCAAGTTGGGAAACAGACAGAGGATCTTTAAAGGGCCAAATTACGTGTTATAGCAAGTTGATATTTTTTCACTTTTGGCTAACCAAAGTGTGTTTATACAATAAGAAAACAGGGACTGCTATTCTACTGGCAGTAGTAAGTTATCCTTGGTCTGTCGCAGTTCAGAAACACATAGGGAGGCTTAAAGTGAGATTGATTCATCAGCCAGAAAGATTTTAAGGGCTTGGTTGTTTGGTGGTACTCTGTACTTGAGAGCCACTTTTGCTGTGCTTTTACATTAAGATCTAGGATCAGTCATCTTGTGACAGAAGGAGTTTGCTTGGTCTTTATAAGTTGGGTAGCACTCCAGCAAACTCCAAGTGTAGTTTTTATTAGCCAGGAGCATAATTCTCAACTTCTACCTCCAAAGTTAGGGACAAAGCATAGGAAATAAACCAGTCCAGGGACACATTTTTTAAAATGCTTGTACAATTAACTTAGTAATAATAATTTCAAATTTTAAGAGGGAAGGAGAAAAAGTCTGAGAATTATTAGAGGCATCCCACCAAAGTATGGAGAGTTGAGAGGTTTGTCTAGGAGGTATGGGTGTTAGTTTTCAACTTTTTTTGCCTGCTATAAATTAGGCAAGATTGTGCTGTGCTGTTCAACATGCAGTGGCAGTAAGAAATACCCTGTATAGTGGCAAACCTATAAAGCTAGTGCTTAGTACTTTAACTTGTAACACAGAAAAGTTTTGTGTGGAGATCGCAGCACTAACATCTAGCCCTAACCCTACATAAGACTCAGGTGACCCATGTAAAACCAAGTCCCTAAACCATAACAGCCCAAAACTAATACAGGCCCTGGGAACACGAATATACAATTTCCTAATATGTCTGTGGCCAGCTTGGGAGATAAGGGCATCCTGAGACAATGTAGCAGTTGTCTCATGTAGTCAGTTTTTTTAAGGATTAAAAAGATTGTCAAACATAGTATGCAATTCATGTACATACTTAACTTCCTCACAGGCAAACATCTAGCTTACAAACAAGGTTGTCAGGAGCACACACTACATCATTCACTCATACTGCTTGCCAAACACACAGACTTTCTTACGCTGAGATTTAATAGAAACCTTGCCAAACCTGAAAGACCTCCTAAGCAATCAAATGAAAACAAGTATCCTCAGCAATCACTAAAAGCACACACCAAAACCAGCATTTAATACCACACAAGTCTACATCCAGTGACCCCCCAAGAACAAAGCCCATAAAGCAAGCAAATCCTTTACCTTGTACTTTTTTCTTTGGGGATTAGACACACGGATATCTCTTTTACCAAGCTGGGTAAGGAATCAATGGCTAGTTACCTATCTGGAGCTGTGAGCCATTATAACACACACACACACACACACACACACACACACACACACACACACACACACACACACACACACACACACACACACACACACACACACACACACTCACAGACAGACACAGACAGACACAAACACACACCCACACATAGACAGACACACACACAATCACTGCACCACAGATAGCAATACAATTCTGTCATCATCCATATGGATGTAAATGACCTAAGATGTACCTCACTGGACTATACATAAAGAGACATTATGGAGACTTCTGAGTATGTGTCACAAACAGGTATGTGCCTTGCATTGAGCAGCATTTTACCTTTACCAAGGATCATGCCACACAGTATGAAGAAGAAATTACTGATTTTAAAAATTGGCTTAGTTTCTGTGTCACTCTACAGGGAGCCAATAAATAACAGCATGGGTTGACATACCTGACAGTCTACGTTGCTTTGTCAAGGATTACCTATATCTGCCATCCCCAGGCTTTTGCATATTGGCTAAAAGTTTATCCACCCTTTTTTTGGCAATGCTAAAATGACAAAGAACCAACTTAGTAAAAAAAAAAAAAATCCAGAAAGCAGCCCTAAGGAGTTACTGCTCAGTGCTAACAGGCCAAACAAAAAATGCCACACCCTCCTCATTCTGGAGAAGGGAGACATCTATGCTGCTATGGAGACATGGTTTAAATCCACAGAATGTACTCCTGCAGTGCAAGACTTCAGTGCCTTTCATACATTTAGGCCAAAAGCAGCACAGAGAGGGGCTAAAGGAGGAAGTGTCTTGATCTGTCTTAGCAACCAATACAACTGCAGGTTGGTTAAACAGGATAACACCCTGGAGTTCATCCAGGTCCATGACACCAAAGACAAGCTTCTTTAGGATGTCCTGACCAGCTACAGGTCACTCTCCATGACCCTCAAAACTCTTACCTAGACTTACTAGAGGTGCTCACCATCCAACCAAATGCCCTGTTCCTGGAAGAGTTTAGCTACCCCTCAATAGACTGGGAAATGCACACTGCCTCTTACTTAAAAGCAGAATACTTTCTGGAACTTTTCAACATAAACATTCTAGACTAGGTAGTGCACACTCCGACCATAGGACAAAACATACTAGACCTATTACTCACTAACATGGGAAAGCATTGCACCCCCCCTTCATGTCACCTCCTCATTGGTGAGGGCAAACCACAAAGCTGTCTCCTTTAAAATAAAAATCAACCCAGAAAACCAGACTAAATCCTTAACAGTAAGGAACTATTGTAAAGAAACAACATACTAGCAACAACATTTTTTTCAAAATTCATGGCTCACCAAACCCTATGATCGCGGCTACCTATGCAGAATTATTTACAGAAACCCTGTACACACATGTTAATGGCTGCATTGAGGCATACCAGAAAAAAATCTCAGATCTAACATCAAAAACAAAATCCACTGATTCAACTACACAAGAAACGAAAAGGTCTAATAAAGTCAATATACTGAAAAAATTAAAGTTACACCATGGAAGGGCGTATGCCCTTTCCACACTGTTGTGCAACCTCAGAGTTGGTATATACAATTAGCAGAGTTTGTGGGTGGTGCAGAGGGGTTGCCCCTTGCAAAGACACTGAGGTAGGATGTGATTAGGTTTTGTAAATATTTTGTGTTTAAGTATTTGTGACTGTCAGTATTTTGAACATTAGGTATTTTGCGTTAGTAATTTTGCTGTCAATATTTATGTTATTAAGGCAATTGTCATACACCTATGGATCTGAGAAATAACCTTGGTGCATGCTTAGAAGTGATCCATCATTTGTTTGTTGACAATAATATGTCAGCATAAATAACATCAACATTTCATTGATCTGACAGCTGATACTACACACATATGTAATACCTCTTAGCCTGATATAGCTTACAGAAAGGACAATCCCATCACATACTGCAAAATCAATTGTGAGACATATTCTGTTCACATTTATTGTTTTCATTTATTTATATTGCTTTCACTATAGGATAGTCTAACTGGGCATGTGAATCCCTTTTCAGTGGAGGCCACTAAAGAAAAGATCCACAAAACAATAAAATTTGCAAGCACTGCATGTGCATTTTCATTTGACAGTCATATTTAACTAAACAATATCACATTACAGTGTTGAGATGCAGTTTAATTTATTTTTATTTTTTTATTATACTTTGTCGACCTTGCTACACCCACTAAATTAGTAGCCTCAATTCATGGGAGAGCCAAACTGGCATTTATACTACTGGAGGAAATTTGTCAAAGGGATCTTTTACACCCATGTAAGTTACCTCCAACTCATGCAGATGGGACCTCAGTTTAACACCTCATCCAAAGGATGATATACTCATGAGTGCAGTACCCCCATTCCCCATCCCCTCCACTGCCAGCAAGCCATCTAAAAGATGTGGGAATAGAACCTGCAGCCTGTTGCACCAAAGGCATGTTTGCTACTTGTTGCACCACTAACACAACTAGTAGGATAAATACTATACTATACTATGAAGAATGCACCATGGATAAGTAGACATTCTACAAGATAGGCAAATGAGATTAAACAGAGTTCAGGTGGCATGATTGCTTGTGAAGGAGAAAAATGATCAGTGAGGCATATTGAGACAGTAGTAGAAAGGAATGGGTTTTGGATTGACAAGAGTAAGGAAACAGGTGGAGAAAGCAGTGACACTGACAGGTACAGGAGCAGAAGAAGCCTACTTCTCACCCTCTTGGAGCAAGAAATCGGGACAAAGCAAAAAAGAATGAGGGGACAAAGGTCTGAAAATAGGGATATTTTTTTAAATATTGCTCTTATAATCTTAGGAAGTATAAAGGGTAAGAACATTTGCATTAAGCATGCATTTTCTGAAAGTTTAGAAGTCTGAAACTCAAGCTTCTAACATTACTTAGTGAATTTATTCCTCAATGATAGGTTCATAGGTTCATACTAGGCTATCTGCCCTAGGGCATTTATAAGCCTAGCCAGAATGTGTTTGGCTTTCGCCACCCATTTTAAATTTATTTTGCTATGCCCTTTTTCGAGTTTAGTATACTGTGTCTCTGTCTAACAGTGACACAGAAGTGATACCCAGGGTAAACCTACGATCTCCCATCCACTCATCAAGATTCCTCTTGAAGAGAGTCAATGAGGGACTCTGCCTAACCTGGACTGGGATTTTATTCCAGAGTGAAGGGAGCCTCTGGGTTTTGAATCTGTCCCTCCAGCATGTCCTATTTATTTCAGTGCTGAGGTTCAAGTCTCTCAAGCGTGTAGCTCGATGGGATTTGGATTTTCTGAGGTGCAGCATGTCCATTAATTCCGGGTTGAACATGGCTTTATACATCAGGCACAGATCGCCTCTGAACAGGCGGTATGCCACTGAGTAGAGCTGGAGTTTCTTTAACTGGGCAGCATATGGCATCTGTTTGAGCCCTTTGATCCTCTTGGTGAGGTACTTTTGGGGTCTTTCCAGTTGCTGCAGGTGTCTGTCAAGGTACATCCCAAAAGGGGCTTTGTACTCAATTATGGGCCTGATGAGGGATGAGTAAAGAGGCACGATGACCTCCCCTGATCTAGATGTGAATCCCTTCATGATTAGGTGGGCTATATAAAATATTTTTCTAACCACTTTGGCCACATGGTTGTCAAATGAGAGATTGCTATCAACTTGGGTCCCCAGGTCCCTAATTACTTCTTCTGTACTTAATGGATTACCACCTATGTGGTAATTTGTGGGCACTTTGTTTTTGCCAAAGGGATGACTATACACTTTTGGCATTTAGCTTGAGGCCATGGCTCTGGCACCAGTTGTCTGTTTCTATGAGGCCCTTTTGGAGGATGCTTGTGTCGGCTGGATAGTCGATTATGGCGCCTAGTTTGCAGTCATCTGCGAACTTGGTCAGCCACAGTCCTTCCGTGTTGGCCTGTACCTCCGAGAAATATATACCGAACAAGAGAGGTCCCAGGACTGAGCCTTGTGGGACACCACTTGTAACTGGTTTGGAGTCTGACATAGCTCCAGCAATTCTAACCATGTGGGTTCTGTCCTTGAGCCAGTTTGCAATCCATCTAGTGACACAGGGGTTTATATTTAAGCTGGTGAGCTTATCTATAATGCCCGAGTGGGGTATTGTATCGAAGGCTTTTGCGAAGTCCAGGTAGGCTGTGTGGACTACCTTCCCCTCGTCAATGGCCTTGGTGACTGTTTCAAAGAAATCAACCAGGTTTAAGAGGCAGGATCTGCCCTTAACAAAGCCGAACTGGGTAGGATCCAGTGTCTGTAGGTCCTCAATATCTTTATTTATGAGGTCCATGATGATCCTTTCCATAGCTTTGCAGACCAAGCTAGTCAGGCTTATGGGGTGATAGTTTCCAGGATCCGTTGAGGCACCACCTTTATGGAGAGGGACCACTGTTGCTGTACGCTACTCTTTGGGCACATATCCTGTAGTAAGGCTGAGATTGAACAGTAGTTTTATGTTTGGGTTTAGCTCTTCTTGGAGTTCATGTAGGACGCAGCCCGGGACACCGTCTGGTCCCATTGATGCTGTGTTTTTTGCTTTGGAGAGGGCGGCTCTTACCTGAGCATCTGAGATGTCAGGGGGGCAGCACACTGCTGGGATAGATATTTGCCCTTTTGGTGGGGAGGGGGGGGAGTTTGCGCTGAACCTGTCAGCCAGGATGTTGGCAATGTCTGTGGGTTCAGTGTATTTTTTGTCATTTTGGACTAATTCTGAGCATATCTGGGAATTACCACCCAGGTTCCTAACATAACTAAAGAAAGTCTTGTGATTATCCTTAGTGTCCTGCGCAATTTTTCTCTCGAAGCTGGCCTTAGACAATTTTATGAGTGCCCGTAGATTTTTGCTAATACTGATCAGTGATGCCTTCCCTTTTTGGGATTTTGCTCTATCATTTAGTGGCTTCCTCCTTCTATTGTATAGTTTGTTTATGGCTGGGGTCCACCAGACAGGATGTCTGCCTTTGGAGGATTGGGTCTTGGTTTTATTTGGGATCGCATGATCCATGCATTCCTGAAGGTGTTCATAGAATGCGTTTATAAAGGATTCTGTGGTCTGGGCCGTATTTTCCACAGGCCCGGGGAATTTGAAGGATTCCACCTTGGTTTTGAGGAGTGTGAAATTTGCTTTAGAGAAGTTTTTCACTGTGGTTTTCTGGGCAGGGGGTGGGGTCGGGATGTGAATATCCAGTGAGATTAGTTTATGGTCTGATCTTACCAGTGAGGGATACACTTCTGGTCTGGAGCATAGAGTCCACATGTTGGTGATGATCAGGTCCAGTATGTTTTCCCCTCTTGTGGGAGTGGTAACAAGTTGTTCCATAGCATTTGAGTTTATGAATTCTAGGAACCTTTGGGCTAGGGTGTTGGAGCTAGAGTAATGCTCCCAGTCTATGTTTGGGTAGTTGAAGTCACACAATATAATGATGTTTGGAGAAACCTTCATATTTTCCAGTGTTCTCAGAAAGGCCGAGTGGGGTTCCTGGGTTTGGGAGGGTGGTCTGTAGCAGGCTATAAACTGGAAGGCAGTTTTACCCACTGTTAGTTGCACATAGATAGTCTCTGATGCTTCGTGCTTTGCCACCAACCTGGAGATGTGGGTATCTTTGATGAATATCGATACTCCCCCTCCTTTTGTGGTTCGGTCCAAGTTTTGGAGCCGAAAAGCATGGTATGAGGTATAACCTGGTTGTGCTGGGGTGCTCTCGGGAGCCCTGAACCAGGTTTCTGTTACTGCACAGATATCGATATTCTCCATGCTAAGGAGAGTTTCGAGTGCGTGCATCTTGAGGTTTAGACTTCTGCCATTGAGTAGCATTACTCTTAGTTTCTTATCCCTTGTGATACCTATGGAGGTGGGTTTGTCTTTTGAACCTTGCCTAAAAAAGGCACTATGGGGGTAGCAAGAGCCTTTGCCAATATCGGAAAGCCCAGGGGTGACAGGTGCAAGCCGTCCCTAGCGAAGCATCGTGGCTTGTCGAGCATATCATCCCAAGCTGACAGGCATTGGATCCCCTTTGAATGACACCAGTACTTAAGCCAGTTGTTGAAATTGATCATCTTGTCTTCATATTGTGGCATCATTCTTGGTGAGTGTAAGATGCTACTCAAGGTCAGGGTCATACCGGCCTGGGCTACATGATCAGAGAGCTCCTTTATGTCTCTTTTCATGTAGTCCAGGGAGGTACATCTCAGGTCATTCACACCAGCATGGACAATGACTGAGTCATATTTGTACTTGCCTTGGAGTGACCTGAGTGCTTGTGTTATGTGGCGGATCATAGCGCCCGACAGGCTGCTCACCGTGACCCTCTCCTTGTTCAGCCTGGTGAGCGGGACGTCAGTGTGCCTGATGATAGAGTCACCTATTACAAGTGTATCAGGTGTGTTGTTTAGTCTTAAGGGCTGTGAATGTTCGGCACACTGGCTTTGTGAGATATGTGTTGCACGTGTTTTGTTTTGGGGTAGCGGTTGCTTGGGTGTCTGCTTTGGAGGTCTCTGCTGCTTAGGCAGATCTTTATTTAGAAACAGAACCAAGGAGGGACCAGCACACACGACAGCAGGATGTTGAAAATAATAAATTTTATTTAGAGGTAGCTAAAAAGCTGCCTGCCATGAAAATAACAGACCGATTTCAGCTTGAAAAGCATTTATCAATGTTACATTTCCTTTCCAAAAAGTTGATTTCAAAACAGCGTCACATCCTGGTGCTCTTATATACATCTCTTTTAAAGTGGTATGCTCCTGTCATTGGCCGACAGGCTGATCTGACACAGTCAAAACTTGGATCATGCAAACAACAGTATAAATGAATAAATGAGATTGAATCGAAAATAGGGATCATGAGAATTTATCTAAGTCCCTATTGAAAAAATAATTTGAACTAATAATTTATTGCAAAAATGCAAATATTATATATTCAAAGCCATGATAACCATGTATTTTGACCAGGACTCAGTTATAAATCTGAATTAATAAATTGTCAGGTAATATAATCATTTGGGCTTGAATGAATGGCAATATGTAGCATGAAGTGTGTCTTCCTACCAAAATTGGTACAAGTATGTACAGCTAACACAAAAATATTTAAAAATTATTGCCTAGATGTACCTTCATGTACTTCACATTCATTCAACCCTGGTTTGAAAAATGCACCAAGTTTCGTGATCCACATACTTTCCATGTTATTTAATCTGGTATGCCATCCCATCTTAAAATTTCTGTGGAGTTGAATTTTATCAATAATAATAAACTTGAAAGAGGCACCTGTATGATTTCTACTATGTTTGTATAGAGCATTTGTTATTCGTCTATTGCTGATAGAGCTTAGATGTTCACTGATTCTTATTCTGATGGGTCTGGAGGTCTGACCAACATAAAAGGCAGAACAGGTACAATAAGCCAGATAAATGACCCAATCAGAGCTGCAGTTTGCAAAAATGTTAATATTGTATACCTTGGAAGTGTTTTTGCTGGTAAATTCCTTTGTTTTACAAATGTGCTGGCATGCACAACAATGTCCACAAGGATAACAGCCCACCAGTGGGTCCCCAAAAAGTGTTGTTTGTATTGTAGAAGATGGTATAAATCTTTTATAATGTGTTAAATGGGAATGGATGGTCCGCCCTCTCCAGTAAGAAAAAGCACATTCATCTGGGAGAATGTCATTAAGAAATGCGTTTGATTTTAATATGTCCCAGTGTCTACTAACGATCTGTCTAAACCTAGATGTATTATTGTCATAAGTGGTGACTAATCTGATGGGTTATTGACATTGGATTTCTTCATCCTCTTGTGATCTGTTATATTTCAATAATTCTGACCTGCTTCTGTTCATGGTTTGGGTCACCGTATTGGTTAGGTGTTCCAAATTATATCCTCTGTCAATGAATCTTGCTGTTAAATCCTGTGTGTGTGCAGATATTCTACATCTGTGGAGCATATTCTTTTAAGTCGTAAAAATTGAGACTTTGGGATGTTGCTGATGATGTGGCGTGGGTGAGAGCTGGTGGCATGAAGTAAAGTATTGTATTGTGGAAATTTTCTATGTATGGATGTAGCCAAGGTATGGTTAAGCAATCTTTTAATCGCAACATCCAAAAAGACTATTTCGTGATATCCAGTATTAGCTGTGAAATGTATGTCAAAGGGATTATTGTTAAGATATGCAACAAATTTAGATAATTCATCCATACCCGCCCGCCACACTAACCAGCAATCATCCAGATATCTCCGCCAGATATCCATATTATCGATATGAGTATTGTGTTAAACATCATATATGAAGGCCTGTTCAAAATATCCCATAAACAAATCTGCATAAATTGGGGCAAATGATGCTAGTGTACAAAGAGGATACGTCCAATGTGCATAACAGCCAATCCTCTTAAACCACTACTTAGTATGGTTAGATCACACATTCAAGACACTACAGAGTTTTTGAATATCATTGAACACTCTCAGTTGGAAGAGGATTGGCTGTTATGCACATTGGACGTATCCTTTTTGTATACTAGTATCCCTCATAAGGCTGGCATAGTGGCGGTGACTTACTGGCTAAATAAATCCAATTTATATCCCACTGGATTCAACAACATTTTGATTAAACTTACAGAATACGTACTACAAAAAAACATTTTCTATTTTGAAGGCAATCCATATTGGCAAATTAAAGGCACAGCTATGGGGGCATCATTTGCCCCAATTTACGCAGATTTGTTTATGGGATATTTTGAACAGGTGCCAGGTAACTTAAGTGCAATGTGTTACAGGTAACTTAAATGCAAAAATGACAAACAGTAACTTTCTTTCAAGTGAAACAAGGAAATAAGTACAGTAAGCAATGCAGATATCACTAGTGATCCACAGAAGCGCTGAGAAGCAACGTATTAGGTGGAATTAGTGTTCCAGGGAAATAACAAGCAAACAAACAACAAGCATATAAACAAAGCTAGATTCAGCAGGCCTGGATCTAGTCTATGCTACAGCAAACAAGGTGTACCAGTTTCAGTACGATACAGTTCAAATATTCAGGCACTATAAACTTTTAACCAGAAATTCCCAGCTCAGAAGGGCAGAGTCTAGCCTCTTCTCCCACAAGAGTGCAGACCATGAACCTTCTTAATGTAAAATAACTGGCCTGAAGCCCAAGTGCTTAAACCAGAACTAATACACTTTAAGAATAACAGACACTGGGCTCTCAATCAGCAGTTCCCAACTTAGAAGGATGAAAGCTACCTGTCCTGCCACCACAGTGCATATTGATATTCCAGAAAACTTCAAATCTTTTGAGGAACAGACCAAAAATCTGGAGAGTTGAGAGGTGTGAAGGAGCAGAGCCTATAGTATTCTAATTTAAAGTAAGAAGACTGATAATCAATGTTTAATATGTCAATAGTTTTATTTGGTGGATGAGGTTCTGCAATTCTGATTATCTTGTTTATGGTTTTCACACTTTCATCATGTGTAATGCCTTCTTGTATCTTTATTAAAGGTATATTGTAAATACATTTAATTAATCTGTACTGTCTTCTTGTGACAGACTGTAATAATTTCACATATCCAAGAAGGGAGAGTATGTGATGTGTAAAATTAAGAGGACATTAATTTAATGATTGCTTGAGAAAGCCTTAGAACTCTATAAGAATAAAGGATTCTTCATACTGATCCCTGCTGCAGTCCTTAGCTATATGGTTTATAACCTGCCAGGATATGAGTCAGTCAGCGTCCAAAGATTCAGGGCACCTACCACATGACCAAACTGTCAAACACCTTCAGCTGAGATAACTAAAATGCAAGTTTGGGGGAGGCAAACCCTTCACAGATTTACTGCCACTAAGGAGTATGCTCCTCTGAGGCTTTCGATAATCAAGAATTGGATTGTGCTTTCCTTTCTTGGGTAGATAAGTTCTCCTTGGGGGAAAAAATTCTTATACTAGATGTTCTATTACGTTCATCTTTCGGAATGTTATTTTAAAGTGAGAAATGTTGTGTTTTAAGGGACTGGCTTGAGAACGGAATGTGCTTTTAAACACTGTACTCGTTTCTTTTATTTTGTCAATTTTAAAAGTAGTGTAAACTAACTTGTAACATATTTTCTGTGGATAATTGTGTTTAACTTTTTGTTGTGAGGCTGCCATAGTGTTTGAAACTGTTTTTTACTGTTTTTTTTTTTAGTCAAAAATGTAACTTTGAGTACTAGTAATTTTATTAGCATTTGCTGCTTGCCTTCTCCAAGAAAGAGGCACCATTTTATGCTTGACCGTGGAACAGATTGTTGGTCCATTGGTCAGTCCTTATTCCAGCCACATAAAGAAGAAACTAAGCAGTCTTTGCCACCAAAGCAGGTTAACAATTTACCTCGGCCTCAAGTGATTTACTCTGCTGTGGCCATTTGTTTTACCTTGAATCCCTCTCGAGTAGTACCTAGAACCACTACGGATTGGGAATTAGCCACATACTCTGTTGCTACTGGAGTCCCCTCAGTGGCCAAATGATAGCCACTCTTGTCAGTCTTGGGAGAGTACACATAGAGGATTTCCCTGTTATGTCAGAATACTGTGACCATCACTGGGGAAGCAGCCACTGCCATTAGTAACATGGCCGGCCCATTTTCTGTGTAAAAAGAAACAGAAAAAAAACGTATCTATTCCCTCCTCAAATTTTTTTGGATAGAAGTTAACTAGGGATAGCTCAGGGTTTAATTCAGGCTATTGATCTTTTTTTAGAGTATTTTCTCATAAAAGAAAGAGGGAAGTCTATTTTCCTAATGAGATTCAAAATTGTCAGTGTGAACAGGATGATTCATTGATAGATTCAGGGTTTTGTCCTAAGATTTCTGATTCAGAATCAGAGGAAAGCTCAGTTCCTGATATTTCTGTTGGGGTTACTCTGTCCCTAAGACTACTGCTAGAATGAGTCAGTTTTTTCAGTGGGAGAAAACTGAGGTTTCTCAGTGCCTCATAAAATACAATGTTGTTACAGAAGGATTTTCTAGAACCTACACTCATCCCTCTTGTTCTGTTTGTGTACTGCCTACAATTTTCCTGGTAGTCAGCCAGCTGTCTCTAGAAAGGCAGACAAGATGTATACAAAGTTCCTCAGTCTTTTAAATCTTTATACACTATTCCCAAACCAGACCAAGGAGCTAAAGCTTTAGTTAACTTCACAGCTGCTAAGGACTTAATTAATTCCAATCCTTCTCTTTCATTAAGAATGGGAAAATCGATACATATGGAAAAAAAAAGGTGTATACTTCTGCAGATTTGATGTTCAGAATTTTAAACTGCCAGGCTCATATTTTAAAATTTGTTCTGACAAATTGTGAAAGTATGAGGAATATTTTATCTACAAGTTCTTCTTGTGAAGAAAAAAACTGCTTCAAGTAATTTAGTTTTTTTAATGCAACACAATAAGTTGCTACAACAGCTAAATGATCCCAGATGTAAAAACACAAACAAAACGGAAGAGAAATCAAAGTTCGAACAGTCACAGAAGCACTTTTCTTAATTAAATCACAAAGCTTTCGAGCCAGTAAGGACTCTTCTTCACTGCTAAAAGAAAATACTTATATATATATATATATATATATACAACTGCAGCCTTTAAAAAAACAGATGAATCACATGATATAAAACTACAGAGTAAATAGCAGCAATAAATTATTAAGAAAATTAGCTAAAACAATTAATACAGATTGTAAAAAAATAATATATATATAAATATATATATATATATATATATATATATATATACACACATATATAAAAACACTGATTTAATCTTTTAGAAACATTCATATATATGTGTGTGTGTATAATTATATATATATATATATATCTATATATATATATATATATATATATATATATATGGTTTCACTTCAGATTCCTGAAATATCACAATCTTGAACTTCATAATCCTTAAGCCCAACATCCTGAAAATTCAAAATCCTGAATCCCAAAATACTGAAAATATACAGGACACAAAGAATGACAATATTCCAGTATTCCAGGACAAGGACACAAAGAAACACATACAAGACACAGGAGAGCACTTTTTACCGAGTATGGGCAGGGGGGCAAGCCCCCCACATTCTTCCCCTTACTATATATTCTAACTCCAGGATCATACTACAGTGGGGAACAGGCCATATATAACTGTCGACGAAATGGGTTTCAATGAAATGACTTGTCAGTGAAATGAACTTTCAGTGAACTGGTCCTGCTGATTTGACTGTCAGTGAAATAAGCTGTCAATGAAATGAATGTAACCCATATTAGATATATATATATATATATATATATACATATATACATATATATAAAGACCTTCAAAATATATAGAAATAAAAAGAACTAAATAGGAATGAAAATATTATTACTTAAGTGACATAAATATGTTTATCCTTTAGCAAAGGTTTCAGACTATTTATGGCATTTATTCCAAATGGCTGGTCAGCTCTAAAAAAAGTTTATCCACTTATATTTCATAATTTCTGTTCTATTTTTCAGATCCGATCCCTAATCTATTTGTAAGATATAGCCTCTGTAAAACTCTAAATTTAAAATAATGATGATCACCTTGTTGTATCATATGCTTTGATGGAACATTAGTTTCAATATTTCTACACATATCAGAAAGATGTGATGGAATTCTGTCTTTCAATTTCTGGTTAGTTTTATCCCGCTCCACAAAGGTGGTGCCACAACAGAACCTGGGAACTATCGCCCTATAAGCCTGACTAGCCTGGTCTGCAAAGCTATGGAGCGAATCATCATGGAACTCATAAACAGAAACATTGGGAACCTCCAGACTCTGGACCCTACCCAATTCGGCTTTGTTAAAGGCAGATCCTGCCTTCTAAACCTAGTTGACTTCTTTGAAACAGTTACCAAGGCCATAGATGAGGGAAAGGTAGTCCACACAGCCTACCTGGACCTCGCTAAGGCCTTTGACACCATTCCCCACTCTAGAATCATAGATAAGCTCACCAGATTGAACATTAACCCATATGTCATGAGATGGGTTACAAACTGGTTCATGGATAGAACACACATGGTCAGAGTTGCAGGTACCATGTCTGACTCAAAACCAGTTACAAGTGGCATCCCACAGGGCTCAGTTCTGGGTCCCCTCCTGTTCAGTATATACTTCTCTGAGGCACAGGCAAGCACAGGAGGATTATGGCTGACCAAGTTTGCAGATGACTGCAAACTAGGGGCCATAATTGACTCTCCGGCTGATACAGACATCCTCCAGAAGGGTCTCACAGAGACAGATACCTGGTGTCAGAACCATGGCCTCAAGCTAAATGCCAAAAAATGCATAGTCATCCCCTTTGGGAAAAACAAAGTGCCCACGAATTATCACATATGTGGTAACCCACTAAGTACGGAAGAGGTAATTAGGTACCTGGGGACCCAGGTATATAGCAACCTCTCCTCTGATAATCACATTGCCAAAGAGGTTAGAAATTTCTTCTCTGTAGCCCATCTAATCACAAAAGGGTTCACATCCAGATCAAGAGAGGTCATTGTGCCCCTCTACTCATCACTCATTAGGCCCATAATAGAGTACAATGCCCCATTTGGAATGTACCTTGCTCGACACCTACAACAGCTGGAAAGACCACAAAAGTACCTCACCAAGAGGATCATGGGCCTCAAACAGATGCCCTTATGCAGCTCAACTAAAGAAAGTCCAGCTCTACTCGGTTGCTTACCACCTGCTCAGAGGTGATCTCTGCCTGACCTATAAGGCCATGTCCAACCCGGAATTAATGGACATGCTCCACCTCAAGAAAACCAAATCTCTTAGAGCACACGCTCCAGTGAATTAAATCTCAGCACAACAATAAACAGGACGTGCTGGAGGGATAGATTCCTGTCCTAGAGACTTCCCTCGCTCTGGAATAGAATACCAGTTTATGTTAGGCAAAGCAACTCACTGACTCTCTTCAAGAGAAATCTTGACGGGTGGATGTGAAATCGTAGGTTTACCCCTGGGATCACTTCAATGGCCCTGCTAGACAGAGACCCAGGAAACTAATTCAAAAGGGAGGCGAAAGCCAAAACATTCTGGCTAGGCTTATAAATGCCCTTGGGCAGATAGCCTAGTACCTACCTATGAACCTATATAAAGGCAACTGCATTTTTCACAGTTCGCAAAATAAATCGCATTTTCTGTTGTACAGGTGGCAAATGTGTTAAATATAAAATTTCAGTAAGCTACAGGGTAAGAAACTTCTCTAAGTTAATATATATGCAGAAAATGCAATTATAATTACAATTATAACAAGGGAGAGTGAACAGACTACTAAACATAGGCATCTTTGTTTTTTGCCTAAAATCTTTATACCAAAAAAAATTACTTAAGATTCTTGTCTTTCTTAAATATAAAATGAGTATTTATGCCTAAAATCTTTTTAACTTTATTGTCTGATTCTAAAATAGTCCAATACATTTCTATTACAGACTTGATTTGGGGTGTATGTCTGTTATATTTCATAACATACCCCACAGACCAGGCCTTATCAACACTGTTTCAATTTCTATAAGCCAATACATTTCCAAGCAAATAAGGTTTACCTAATGTTTCTCTTTCTGCTTTTGCAAAGTGCAGTCCTTCTTCAGTCATTTTAGAGTCATAATCTCTAGTAGAATAGTCAGCAGCCATATTATTTAATTTCTGGCAGAAACCATTTCCGTTCGTATTTAGTCTACTGGTTCTTAAAAATTGGCCTTTAAAAAAATTTTAAATGTGTGTCTTGGATGCACGTTGTCAGCATGTACATATCTTGTTGTCTGTACATTCTTCTCATATATAGTTGTATCAAATCTCCCATTACTATAAATAATATGCAAGTCCAAGAAACTAGCATTTATTTGGAAAATAGTTAAGTGAAAATTTTAGGAAGGCAGTAGTCCTATGCAAGTATTCAACAAACATCTGAAGCACTTTCAATTAATTTTTATTTATTTCTATACATTTCAAAGGTCTTAATTTATATATATATATATATATATATACATACACATAAATGTTTCTCAAAGATTAAATCAGTATTTTATATATATAAATATATATATATATATATATATATATATATATATAGATAGATATATATATAATGGTGGAAATTGAAAAAGCATAATTGTGAGGTGGAGTTCAGGGAAGAGTTAAGACAGGTACTGGGTGGCAGTGAAGAGTTACCAAACAGTTGGGTAACTACAGCAGAGCTAGTAAGGGAGAAGGCTAGAAAGGTGCTTGGTGTGATATCTGGACAGAGGAAGGACGACAAGGAGACATGGTGGTGGAATGAGGAAGTACAGGAGAGTATACAGAGGAAGAGGTTGGCAAAGAAGAAGTGGGATTGTCAGAGAGATGAAGAAAGTAGACAAGAGTATACGGAGATGAGGTGCATGGCAAAGAGAGAGGTGGTGAAGGCTAAGGATAAGGCATATGAAGAGTTGAATGAAAGCTTGGACACTAAGGAGGGAGAAAAGGACCTGTACCGATTGGCTAGACAGAGGGACCGAGCTAGGAAAGATGTGCAGCAGGTAATGGTGATAAAGGATAATGAGGGAAACATACTCACAAGTGAGGAGAGTGTGTTAAGCAGATGGAAAGAGTACTTTGAGGGGTTGATGAATGAAGAGAATGAGAGGGAGAGAAGGTTGGATGATGTGTGGATAGTGAGTCATGAAGTGCAATGGATTTGCAAGGAGGAAGTAAGGATAGGTATAAAGAGGATGAAGAATGGAAAGGCTGTTGGTCCAGATGACATACCTGTGGAAGCATGGAGGTGTTTAGGTGAAATGGCAGTGGAGTTTTTAACCAGATTGTTGAATGAAATCTTGGAAAGTGAGAGGATGCCTGAGTAATGAAGATAAAGTGTTTTGGTACCGATTTTTAAGAATAAGGGTGATGTGCAGAGCTGTAGTAACTACAGAGGGATTAAATTGATCAGTCACAACATGAAGTTATGGGAAAGAGTAGTGGAAGCTAAGTTAAGAAGGGACATGATGATTAGTGATCAGCAGTATGGTTATATGCCTGGAAAGTGCACTACACATGCAATGTTTGCTCTGAGAGTGTTGATGGAGAAGTACAGAGAAGGTCTGAAGGAGTTGCATTGTATTTTTGTAGACTTAGAGAAAGCATATGATAGGGTGCCTAAGAGAGGAGTTGTGGTATTGTATGAGGAAGTTGGGAGTGTCAGAGAAGTATGTAAGAGTGGTACAGGATATGTACAAAGGTAGTGTGACAGCAGTGAGGTCTGCAGTGGGAGTGACAGATGCGTTTAAGATGGAGGTGGGATTACATCAAGGATCAGCTCTGAACCCTTTCTTATTTGCAATGGTGCTGGACAGATTGATAGACAAGATCAGACAGGAGTCCCCGTGGACTATGATGTTTGCAGATGACATTGTGATCTGTAGTGAGAGTAGGGAACAGGTGGAGGAGATCCTGGAGAGGTGGATATATGCTCTAGAGAGAAGAGGAATGAAAGTCAGCAGGACTAAGACAGAATACATGTGTGTGAATGAGAGGGAGTATAGAGGAATGGTGAGGATGCAAGGAGTAGAGGTAGTTAAGGTGGATGAGTTTAAATACTTGGGATCAATAGTTCAGAGTAATGGTGAGGTGAAGAAGAGAGTGCAGGCAGGATGGAGTGGGTGGAGAAGAGTGTCAGGAGTGATTTGTGATAGACGAGTACCAGTAAGAGTGAAAGGGAAGGTCTACAAGAGGGTAGTGAGATCTGCTATGTTGTCTGGGTTGGAGACAGTGGCACTGACAAAAAGGCAGGAGTTAGAGCTGGATGTGACAGAGTTAAAGATGTTAAGATTTGCACTGGGTGTGATGAGGGTGGACAGGATTAGGAATAATTATATTAGAGGGTCAGCCCAGGTTGGAAGGTTCTGAGACAAAGCCAGAGAGGCAAGATTACATTGGTTTGGATATGTGCTGAGGGGGGATGCTGAGCATATTGGGAAAACGATGCTAAGGATGAAGCTACCAGGTAACAGGAAAAGAGCAAGGCCTAAGATAAGGTTTATGGATGTGGTGAGAGAGGACATGCAGGTGGTTGGTGTGACAGAGCAAGATGCAGAGGACAGGAAGAAATGGAAACAGATGATCTGTGGCACCCCTAATGGGAACAGCCAAAAGAAGATGATATATATATATATATATATATATATATATATATATATATATATATATATATATCTGGATTCAGTATGTAATTCTGAAATACTGAAATCCCGAATTTCAGTATTTCGCAATTACATAGCCGAACACATAAAACACCAAAATCCTAAAACAGCGAAATTCAAAATCCCGAAGGTACACTACAAATATAGCACACACAAATGCATACACACAACTGCCCCCCCTCCCAACTAAAACATAATATCCTACCCTACAGATAAGAAGCGGGGCAAGTCCCCCACACCCCCCCTACTTATATATACTAATTCCAAGATCGCACAATCAGACACACACAGGTAACTCACTCCCACACATTGTACACAGCCTCGCACACACACATCACAGTCAAAACACACACTGATATACACTAAAGCCCCTAACCAACACACATACATATACATACATACCCAAACTCACATTTTACCATTCACACACCACAACACCAGAAGCACTAATTCAAAATCTCTGTACTTCGGGATTTTGAATTTCTCACTTCTGGTGTTCTGGGATTTCAAGACTTCGCTATTATAATTTTGAAATACTGAAATTCGTGATTTCAGTATTTTGAAATTAAATAGGGAAGCCATATATATATATCTATATTTATATATATATATATGTATATGTATATATATATATCTATATATATATATATATATATATATATATATATATATATATATATATATATATATATATATATGTATAGAGGGATCTAGGCCTATTGAGCAAAAGTTCAATAGTCTGAATCCACAATCACTGAACACACTTTAGCAAAAGCGCTTTCGAAAAAGTGCTTTAAAAGTGTGTCTAAAAAAAAACATTACTTTTACGTTTTTGCAGGGGGGCAAGCCCCCCTACTTAAATATTTTCACTCCGAGGCTACAGCACTACAGTGGGGAAAATGGAATTATCCCATATCCCCACTGTAGTGCGATCTCCGCAACAGGCATACTTATGCAAAAGTACCTTTCGGTGAAAAGCACTTTCGTGCAAAGTATGGCCTGGCCGAATCTGTTTCGGTTATGTTGCCGTTCAGTGATCCGTACGGATCCCATATATATATATATCTATATATATATATATATATATATATATATATATATATAGATATATATATATGTGTGGATTCACTTCATAACTCTGAAAGCTCAAAACACTGAAACCAAAACACAAACTTCAAAATCTTGAAAACTCAAAACACTGAAAACACATATCATAGATATACTGAGTTTAAACAACATAAATCATAGCACTTTCCACCAAGTGTAAGCAGGGGGGGCAAGGCCCCCTGCCCCCCACACCCCCTGCTACTTATAAATATCAATTTCAAGATTGCACTTCACTACACTAAGTGGAAAGTGCTAAGATTTATGTTATTTAAACTCAGTATATGTATGATATGTGTTTTCAGTGTTTTGAGTTTCAATGTTTTGGTCTTCTATATTATGAAGTTTTCTCATTTTCAGTGTTTTGAGCTTTCAGTGTTATGTTATATATATATAGTTCCTGTTTTTTATGAAATGTATTTATTGTTTTAGTATAATTGTTTTATGCTAAAACTAAAACTTTAGTTTTAGTATAATTGTCTTTTGATCTGCGGTGGTGGTGCCGCGGTAGCATTTTCGCTTCACAGTATGACATTGTCCTGTTCGATTCTCAGCTAGAGTGTCTTCTGTGTGGAGACACGTGTGAATGGGTGTTCCTTCATTGAAGGTTGGGTGTCAGGGCTGGCAACTCGGCACGTCAAAATCTACTGCCAATCATTAGCGGACAGGAGTTCCGCTGTGGCGACCGCTAACCGGGAAAAGCCGAAAAAGACACAACAGCAACAAGTATAATTGTGTTATGATTAATTGCTGCTGTTTACTTTGTAGTTGCAGATCATGTGACCCTTATCTGTCTTTTTATAGGCTGGAGTTTTATATAAATATATGTTAATGTAATTAGTATTTTCTTCTGCTAATGTTTTAATGAGGTTTGCTTGGCTGCATTCTCAACCTCCCAGATGATGTAGATTAAATTGTCCCTCGGACAGAAATGTCAAGTTTGGCTCCTCTACAGCAGAAGTGATCAAAAGTGTGAAGAAAGGGGAAAGCTGGTCTAGGGAATCTCTAAGATTTTTCAGGCAACCTTTTTCTAATTAAGTAAGTCTGGTTCTATATATAATCATGGTGTGTTTTTTTATTTCATTTGTACTCCTTGAAGGCTGAGGCCGAGACGTCAGAGACAGAGAAAGATTTTGCATTAAATTGTGTTTGGTGAATCCAGCTGTTGTTTTTTTCTACTATTCCTTGGTGCTTCTGTGGTTCCTGCTTCATGTCGACGGATTCCCTTGCACATCTTCCACGAGTGTTTCGTGAAACGATGGATGGCAGTCAATTGTCCCTTGATAATTTTTTAAGTAACTCTATTGAAAGAGGTGAGCGACAACTTCCAAATAGAAATGGTACTGATAAGAATAATACTCTATGGGATAAATGGGAAGATGACAGAAAGAAACGCTTCCCAAATCCATTTTCCAGTGTTGGTAGAAAGACTTTCTTACCAGATAATGCTGAACATAAACTGTTACTGGAAAATTTAGAGAAAAAAATGTTAAAGGAAACAGCAACTTTTTTTAACATTTGTGGACTACAAAGATATATAGACACAGAGACCACACCGAGAGGTTTAAGGGTGTTTAAGGATCCTACTACACCCTTTGATCTATCTAAAGATTCGGAAATTATGTTTCATAAACGGTGGGTATCTGCAGCCCACAATTGTGTTACAGAATGGTTGCATATTTTAGTTGAACGTGATCAACTAAAACAAAAGGAATTGTGTACAGACATTAAGAAACTTTGCAGTGACATATCTAAGTGTGTTTCAGCGTCTTTTTTGGATGATTTCCTTGTGCAAATTAATGACAAATTAAAAGAATATTAACTAACACTTATAGAGCGTAAGAAAGGTAAACTTATGAGAGATTTACGTGACTACGAATTAAACAAGGCATTTTTGTCAAGGGCCAATCGCAATAGAGGACGTAAACATGTAAGGTTTCAACAAGAACCAGCTACAACGTGCTTTCATAATTCATCAGCATCTGCGTCGGAAAATGGATATACTTCTTTTGAAGATGATGGGGTTGATTCTGATTTTCCTGTTTTGCCAGTAGCTCAACAACCGGAGAGTTTACGGCAGAGTTTTTGTACTGAACAGCCACAACTTCAGAAGGACACACAAAGACAGAAACGCCAGCGGGACTACTTACAACACACGGCACTTGAACAATCTAGACAGGGTGGCCATAAAAGAGGTAAATGGTAACCCTACTTCTAACATTAGTGACGATTATGTTGTGAATTTGTCTAGTTATATATTCAATGACACTTAACTTTCTGTGCTAAATTTGGGCTTGAAATTTATACCTACGGTCGTTTCAAGACTCGACGACCTACAGTCGGATGTTTATAAATTTAGCAGGAAGTTATATTTAAAACATTTTTTTAGCCAGAATTTTGAAAGTGAGTTGAATATTTCAAATTCTAGTCTTTCCACTTCAGTTGATAGTTTCTATTCATGTACATTGGATGATGCTTATGTTAAATTGAATACAGAGAATGTACCGTCGAATAGTAACTTTATACCTCATGTTTTGCACAGCGAAGTGTTTAATTTTGTTAGAATGGTCAACCATACAACTGAGATGAGTTATCATAAGTTTATGAGCAACAAGAATAATATTAAGTTTAATATGTCATTTAAGGAATGGAATATGTTGATTACATTAAGTAGGAACAATAACATTGTTTTCAAACCTGCCAATAAAGGCAATAAACTTGTTGTTTTAAATTTGGTTGATTACTTCGACATGTGCATGGTGCATCTTAATGATACAAGTACATATGAGACATGTGATATTGATAGTTACAATGCATCTATTTTTAAGTATAATGATCTTATACATAAGGGCCTAAGGCTAGGATATTTTGAAACTAAGGATGTCAAGAATAAATTTCAGGTGGAGGGTTGTGGTATGGCATATTTTTATTGCCTGCCTAAGATACATAAGAACTTATTAAAACCCTCTGGACGTCCCATTGTTTCAGGGCGTAAATATTTCTTACGTTATCTGGGCATTTTTCTACACAATTATTTTGAACCATATGTTAAAAAACTGCCCTCTTTTTTAACTGATGTGTTTGATTTTTTGAACAAAATTAGTGATGTCAAATGGAACAAAAATATGTATTGGTTAACTATTGACGTTAAAAGTTTATATACCAACATTAGTCACCAGTCTGGTATCGAGGTAGTGAGATCCTTTCTGGGTAATTCTCCTGTTACAGAGTTCATAGTTGAACTGACACATTTCTCTTTAACTAATAATTTTTTTGAGTTCAATCACATTTTGTACCACCAAAAACGAGGCACAGCCATGGGGGCTTCATTTGCCCCCATGTATGCTAATTTAGCCATGGGTCTTTTTGAGTTGGAATATATATATAAACATAAATTTTTTCACAATCATGTGATTAGATACTATAGATATGTAGATAATTTAATTTTTTTGGTAGAGGGGGAACAGTCTTTGGCCCATCAATTTATTTTAGATTTAAAGTCAAATAGGTTTAATTTGGATTTTGATGGTTTAATTATGGACACTCGACTGCCCTTTCTTGATGTTGTTCTAGATATTTCTAGTGGTTGTAAACTGGTAACATCGGTGAATAGGAAATTTGAAGGTGTGGTTCAATATGTACATGGCTCTAGTGGCCATCCCCCACATACCATTAAATCCCTACCATATGGAGAAATGTTACGTGTTTCTAAATTATGTAATATTGATGTGGAGTTTAATAGTGAAGTTGACTTGTTGCTCAATTCTTTTTCTATGAGAGGTTATAATACGACCATATTAGAAGAGAGTTATATGAGATTGTGTGGACATTTTGAGACACATAATAAAAATTATGCTATATACAATAAGAGGGATGGTTCTCCCAAAGGTCAAAATATACAAAGAAAGAAGGATGTTATGTATTTTGTTACCACTTTTGGGTGCTTTACCTCTGAATTTACTAAAATAATTGTCCAATTTTGGAACTATTTTAGTTCTTTGAGCTATGTTAAACCTTGGTTAAATGTAAATTTGAAATTTTCATATCGGAGGGGAAGAAGCATCAAGGATTTTTTAGTAAAAAGTAAATTTAATTTCTCTAATGATACAGTGATTTATAATTTCAACAGTCAAAGCATGCAGCTTTGTGGTCCCTAGTTTTGAATACATTAATAATGTTCCTTTTAGAACAAACAACTTTTTTCACTGTAATTCTGAGAGGGTTATTTATGCTTTAAGTTGCCCCTGTAAAAAGTTTTACATAGGAGAAACCAAGAGAGCCTTCAAGGTAAGGCTCTTGGAACATATCAGGGACATTGTTAATAATAAAATAGAGAGTCCTGTTGCCAGGCATTTCTCAGAAATGCATAGAGGTGATCATAAGACATTACAGGCAACAATTTTAGAACAATTATATGATGATAAATATGAACATTTGAATATTAAACAAATGTTATTGCATAAAGAGGCTATTTATATTTTAAAATTTAAGACTTTGTTTCCAGATGGACTGAATGAGGATTTTAATTGGAAAATGCTGCTAGTTTAAGTTTTAATTATTGTATAATTGTTTAATTGTCTTAATTAAGTTTGGTTGTATATATAAGCATGGTGTTTTTTTATTTCATTTGTACTCCTTGAAGGCTGAGGCCGAGACGTCAGAGACAGAGAAAGATTTTGCATTAAATTGTGTTTGGTGAATCCAGCTGTTGTTTTTTTCAACCTTTTTCTAATTATCCAAGAGATTTTCTTTCTCCTTTTCCAATTTTGGGGGAAAAAAACAAAGTAAACATTCTCAACAGAATTCAGGTAAAAATGCATTTAAGCAAAAGTGGCAAGGGGGTTCCAAAAAGAAGCCCCAAATCTCTGACAACCAAGGACAGTCCAAAAAGTCTGTGACTATTCAAGAGAACTTGTGATCCTCTCACACCCTGGGCCCCTTTCTCTTTGAGAAAGTCTAAATCTCCATTTTTCTCTTTGGCAATAGATTGTTTCAGATAAATGAGTTCTGAAAATCATTTATCAGGGTTACAGATGGCAATGGATGAAAATGTTTCCTTTCCAGGTGGTCATTCATCTCACAGATCAGAGTCTTTTGTTTCCAGCTGTTTATATCATATATCATATGCTATCTAAAGGACTGACAGAACCAGTTCCTCCTTCCCAAGTGGGGAAGTTTTTTTCCAAGGATGTTACTAGTGACAAAGAAAGAAAATGTTTGTAGACCAGTTCTGGATCTTTCTTTATTAAACCTGTTTGTAATGGTGCCCGAATTCAAACTGATGCCAGTTCACAACCTGTTACCTCTTCTTTTTCATTCAAGTTTGCTGGTAACACTTAAAAATGCTTATCATCACATCTGTGATCATGCAGATTTCCAGTTTTTCTAAAGGCTTTGTATGTCTGTATCACATTATCAGTTCACTGTCTTACACTTTGGACTCTCCGCTGCTCCAAGAGTATTCACAAAGTGTCTAGCAGGCTACATGGTATCCATGTTCTTCTATATTTAGATGATTTGCTCATCTTTACAGTAGCTTTTTCAAAATGTCAGGAATCTGTCACATCAGTGAGTGATCTCTTGCACAAGCAAACATTCAAAGGTGTTTTTAGATTCCCTCACACAGGATTGTATTCTTGGGATGTCAACCTAAAACTTCAGTTTAAAGAACTTTTGTTCCAGAGGAAAAAATAAATTATTTATCTCTATTTCTAAGGTTTTCCACTTAGAATTCGATCACTGCGAGTGAATATCGCAGGATTTTGGGTTTCGTGGCATCTGTGATTCTCATGACACCCATGGAAAGACTCCACATGAGAAAGATAGTGTGATGCCCGAAATCTCTTTGGCCCGACATTAATATCCTTAATATTTTCAGTTCCCAGTACTGGGATTTATCAGCAAAGAAATTTCTGAGAGGTGACAACAGATATCATTAAATCCAGGTCTTCCCTTCTCTCTCTCTCCCTGTTCCAAGCAAGTCAGTCATCATAGACATTTCAGACTTTGCTTGGGAAGTGATTTCAGGAGGGATAAAAGTAAAGAGGGTGTGGGACACCAAGGAGAGATGCAAGCACATAATTATCAAGGAGGTGTTTATCCTAATCAAGGAACCCAACTTTATGAACCACCTTTGGTCCTTGGGACCTCTTTTGTGGTTGCAGAGAATACCATAACATTGTGGTGCATCAACAAGCAAGGGGGGGGGTGAACCCCCTTTACAGACTATCCATGTTAGCTCAGGATATAGCTTCATAGAACAGTCTTACTCAAGAGGCCTCCTACATTCCCGTCTGAGCAAAACTGTGTGGCAGACAAGCTGAGCAGGATCAGGGCAAACCCTCACAAATGGAAATCAGATCAGGGAGTTTTCTAAGAGTTGATTCCTCTGTGGGAAGCCCCTCAAGTAGACCACTTTGCTTCCTCTCTGAACAGTCAACTTACAAAATTCTGTTCCAAAACTCCATGCAAGAAGGTCTGGAAGACCGCTGCCTTTATTTTTCTTTTCTGTATGCCTTTTCACTGATATCCCCCCAAGATCACTGTGGTGACTCCCTTATGGCCCAGGGAACTGTGGCTCGCCCTTCTTTTAGAAATGGTCAGGGTCAGTGATCACAGTCTTTCTCAGAGAATGTATCGATTCACACAAGAACAGGGGTTTTTGATATAGCCCAACATCAGTCATCTTCAACTGACTACCTGCAGGATAGGGTCTCATTTGTTTTAGGTACCTGTTTTCTGAGGATATGCAGGCAGCACTAACAGAGACAAGAAATCCTGCTGCTAGGAAGTCATATGAAGATATGCAGACAGTACTAACAGAGACCAGAAAGCCTGCTGCTAGGAAGTCATATATTAGCAAATGGAAAAGGTTTTCTAGTTGGTGCCAATAGCATAACTAGCACTCGTTGAGGGCTAGTTGTTCTCTGGTTTTACGATATGTTTTTCTTATTCATGTATCAAGGTTCATCTATTCGCCATTTCAGCATATCTACCCATGGATCCTCCTCTTCCAAGGCAGCCTAATGTCAAGATGTTTTTGAAAGGGGTTAGGCATAAGAGGACTCCAAATAAAGCAGTGGCCCCCACATGGGATCTCAATTTTTTTGAGGGAAGCTAATGCATGCTCCATTTGAACCAGCTAATCTGGCTGACTTGAGGTGCTTAACAAGAACAAGAGTTTTACTGATTGCGCTGACCTCTGAAAAAGGTTATCTGAGTTTCATGCTCTTATGGTGAGTCAACCCTACCTCACTCTTCCACAGGGACAGAGTTTCTTTGATAACTAATCGTTCTTTTATGCCTAAAGTGGTACATTTACCTTAAGCAAAACTAGTCATCTCCACATTTTATTTCCTAAGCTTAAAACTGAGGGGAAAAGAATAATGTATACCTTGGATGCCCACAGATAACTCAGGTACTAACTTGACAGAACTACATCTTTCAGATCTTTTGCTCATTTGTACATTTTTTTTATGAAGGTATAAAGAAGGGACAACCTGTGTCAAAACAGACTATTTTCAAATGGTTGTTTAAGGCTATTAGTGTTTGTTATACTCACCATGATTGATCTATTCCAGGTAGGGTCAAGATTCACTCTTCCAGGGCCTTGGTATCATCTATGGCTTTTTGGAAATGGTTGGATTCCAGAAGTATTCTAGAAGCCTCTACTTGGCTTTCTGTACATACTTTTACAAAACACTATTAGCATGACTCCTTCAATAGGTCTGCCAAGACAATTCTCCAGGGACTACAGGACCTTTCTACTTTCTACTCCCAAATGCAGTTAGTTATGATAATTTATCCATATAGCTAAGGCTGTTGCAGCAGTGATCAATATGAAGAACATAGTACACTTGAACTTACAATAACAGTAAATGTTCAAATGATCACTTCTGCAGTAGTTGCTCCCTTCCTTCATCCCCCTTGCTTCTTATATGCTTCTTTTGTTTGTTTGTTTTTTTGCTTGTTTTTTTTTATGCAAGGGTGTAATCATTTATTTTTGTTATTCCTAGCATTCCCTTTCAAGGCTCAGCTTCCCTCTCTCTGCTTGCAGGAAAGCTCAGAAGGACTTCCCACCCAAACCTGTCTTTTAGTCAGCCCATCTTGAGGTTGTTTGACAGTATGAGCTCATGCAAAGTGTCCTGAATCTTTATAATCTGGACAGCTGTTATATCCTTAGTAGGATGTAACCCATATAGCTGAGGCTACTGCAACAGTGACCATTATGGTCAGTTCAACTTACAAAACTACACTTTCTATCTTCCATCTGAGCTCTATTCAGTATTCCATCAAAGATGAACCAGAACCTTTTTTCAAATGGGCATCATCAGTGAGCATTGGGTTTCGTGTACTTAAAGCTGTGACAAACAGAGTAGTGTCAAACCTGGAAGAGTTCACCATGATCTGTTTTACTTATTAATTTTTTGAATTATAGAAATGTTTTGTTTTATTAAAATATTGAAGAATGATAAATATCAGTGGAATAATGAAATATGAACCAAAGAGAGGACTAATGAATTTTCTCTGCTTGAGAACAGCTTACTGTGTCAACACCTGAGAACTCTTTCATTATTAAATAATACCAGTGGTACCAATCCAAATGCCAAAAATGTCCTTGATAGTTGGTTATATTAGATGGCTTCATTTTGAATGCAAGTTTAATCAGAAAATACTAATTTGTATTGTAGGAGGTTTTGTAAGATGCCCCAGATAGGTGTATTTTCAAGTAGTCTTCAGTTTATAACTGTGCTTGAAATATTGATGTTTGATGCATTTTCACTGAACTCTTATATTAGTGTTAAACAATATGCAAATATTGGGACCTCCATACACTTTATTACGGAAATATCTGTGACAGAGTTTTTGCCAGTATTTTAATATTATTTTATTTCTTCTGATTTTTATTATTTTTCCTTTGTTGCTACCAGACCACCAGAATATCTTTTCAGAATTGCTCTAATGCAATAAAATAGCAGCAACAGATTTAGGGTAACCTACTCACAAACCATAATATTCTATACTTCGTAGAAATACTTTATTTGTTTTTGCAATAACTTGTATAATATATTTTATCTCACACACTAATTCATAAAACAAACTATTATGTGTAAAATATGTACATGAATTGAAGTTTTGGCTGCAGTCTGGACTGACTTAAGGTAACTTTTGTTTATCACTATGCCCTGTGAACTAAATTTCTAAACTTCTATGAACTGAATATTAGCAGAAGATGACAGCCAATGAACAAGCAGCTTCCTCCAAATTGGAATACAGAATTTGATGGAATAGGAGAACCCACTGGCATTTTTTTTTCAGAGGTAAAGGATGGATGCAGGGAAATTTTGCATTATTTAATAATTTGGTAAAAAAGAACTCTCAGTAAGTGTAAACTACCTTTTATGAGACTAACCTTGGAGAAGTGTATCGTTATGTGCCATGTTCAGAATCACAACTAGCGTGGAACTGGTTATCAATTTATAGCCTTAGAACTCCACACTAAACTTTCATACATTTTTTCTGTATGAAGTATTATCTCAGC
Organism: Protopterus annectens; assembly: GCF_019279795.1. NCBI lineage: Eukaryota > Metazoa > Chordata > Ceratodontiformes > Protopteridae > Protopterus > Protopterus annectens. The sequence continues at coordinate 537,371,153 of NC_056743.1, forward strand.
TGCTAAATATCTGGCAACAAAGAGAATAGAAGAGTAGCTTGGGGGTAGGAACCTAAGTATCCAGTGCCAGAAATTCAAGGATGATGGAAAGACTGCAATAAAGTAAGTGCCAAAAAAACTGAAATAATGGAAAAAGAAACGAAAGAATGAATAGAGATGCAGCTTTGTTGTGGGTAATTTCTGGGAAGGACTATGGAGTAACTCAGTGGGTTTTTGAAGGCCTAAAATGTAAAACAAAACCAGTTAATTTCTGAATCAGAAAAGGTACCCTTTGCAATGTATGGGATGGAGGGAGGTAATAACTTGCTCCATTTCAGTAAATTGTAAAATAGGCAGAACTATCCCTTTAAATCCTGGACTCACTTCAGATATTGCAAGTACCAAAAATATTTTTAAGGGCAACATTTATTTGCAATGAGTCTCCTAGTCCTTAACATCAATTATTGAGAAAATATTTTTCCCTCAACCCTTCCAACAAAAACTAAATCAGGGCTATTAACTTTGCTTAGCATTTTTCAGCATGTAGTTTCCACTTTTTAAGAACTTGGAGGCCATGGTGAGAAATGTTACTTTTTTGTTTATTCCTGTAAAACACGTAATGTTGTCTTCTCCTCATATTACCTGCCTTACAGTCACAACACTATCAGGTTTGATCTTCTGCACGTTCTTTCTTGTATACAACTAACACTTCTGAGCTTGTGTTTACTGAAAGGTAGGAGTTATTCCAGGTAAAACAATTGCAAATATGATTCTCAGTTGTCACAAAACTTATTTGTGCCAGCAGTGACCTTTACATTGTCATATGACCTTTACTTATGTCTCCTATGTGCCTTGCATATGTGTTCTTGTCCTGAAGCTAGTCAGACTGCAGAATTTCCAATTTCTTTGCTCCCTTGGGGACTGAGAATCCTCCTGTTTTTCAGACTGCAGACTGCTTTACAAAGATAAATATAGCCCTTCTTCTCAGCAGTGTCCCTCAAGCTACAAAAGAACCTAAAACTTTGCTTAAAGTGCTAATTCAGCAAAATAAAGTGATACTTCAGATGAACAGTATACAGTTGTATGTGATTTTTCATGCAATGGGTTCAAACAGTGGTACTATGCTATTGAATATTGACTGCTTCTGTTATGTTTCATTTTGACCATGCCTGTATACTGTGTGTGTGTGAGTATTTCTACTACATTATTACTAGGAAAAAATAAGTGTTTATCAACATTCTTTTTAGAATACTTTAGCTTAGAGAATGGGCAACTTGTAAATCCCCATCCTCATTAAAGAGCTCGTTCTCCCACAGGGTGTTAATGTGCAGGTAATGCACAGTGAAAGACGAGTCTGCAGCTTCATGGCAACATATTAAGCTGCTGTGAAGCTTGGACATTTGAAAATGGGCACCATTCTTATGCTCCCTAAGCTTTGCTTTGCTGTTTGGAGAGGGTAAAATTAAAAATGTCAAGTAAATACAATAAAGAAAAGTGTGTGTGTGTGTGTGTGTGTGTGTGTGTGTGTGTGTGTGTGTGTGTGTGTGTGTGTGTGTGTGTGTGTGTCTGTGGACTTTAATGCATGTGTGTCTGCATTAGAGCATAAGAAGACTGAGTTTGATTGCAATCAGCAGCCAATCATGATTGATTCTTTAAATGTTCAGAGTTAGGAAACTCTTATTATTCAGCAGTAAAAAAAACAAAAGGTCAACAGCACAAAGCAGCAAGGTCAGGGATAGTAATGGAAGTGTGTGCGTACTGTAAGTGCAAGTAGTTAAAAAGCCACAAGAGGGCTGTTATTTGAGCAGGCTAATTAGATACACTTACTTCTGACCCAAGAGTGATTTCAAGAGAGAAGTTCCGAGCAACTATCAAATAAAGAAAATTCTACTATAAAAGTGAGGTCATTCTATTTATGGGGGTTGCTTGGACTGTGTTGGATGCTGTTTATCTTTATTACCCATAGAACTGTTACTACTTGTACTATGAAGCTGTGAAATTGATATACCAATCAGTCTTGAAGATTTTGGAAAGCTACGAGTGATCTTTATACTGTTTTGCATGGGGACAGGGCTGTTCTGATCTGCCATTTTTTTTACAAAGCTGTAATTACTGTTTAGCATCAATATTTCATTTAAGTTTTTTGCTTTGGAAAGAGTAGTGAATCTGTTTATATCCCTTGTAAATAATCTCAGGATACATTTTGAATATTGATAGCTAAGAATGTTTATCTGATTACTGTTGAACTGAAACACTGCGTTTGTGGAGAACTGTAATACACACTTTCAAGTCTCTACCATTAATTACTAAGAAAGTATTACATTTATGTGCTTTGAACTGAGGATGGCTCAGAAAAGTATATAGTACCTAGTCATAAAAAAAGGAAAAACGTCACACATCAGTCTTTTTTTCCCCACTCTGTGTGTTGTAGGCAAGGATGTGTGGCTCCAATCAGAGAAAGAGTCATGAAAAAACATGTTATAATATAAAACATGTGAAATACAAAGTTGGGAGTTTGTAAACTGTAATTCCTCATAGCTCTGATGAAGTACAGCAGTGCACACTGTGTGCAAGCTTCTGAGAAGTTAGCATCAACAGACTGTTTATTGTTGTTTGAAAGTACAAACTTTAAGTCATATATGCATATTGTTGTTTCAAAGTACAAACTTTAAGTCATATATGCATGAACTAAGGGCTACTAACAATCCCTCATCTGTGCTTAAGCCTTTAAGCAAACAAGACTACATGGGAAATGAAGTAGTATGCTATAGTGCAAGCAAAAATGCAGACTTGGTTAGGTAAGGTGTCCCAATTTGAGAGAGTTAAAGAAAATATGTATGTGGGGGTGGGGGTGGGCGGTGCATCAGCAAAACCAGATGTATTGGCTGAGAGACACAATCATGGTAAAGACAAAGTTGTGTAATAAGAAGCTTCAAAAGGCTTTAAGGTTTAAATATGAGTGGAATATAAATATGAATTTGTGTCTGGACAGAAGATTGCTACAAAGCTAAAAAGGGAAAGACAAAGAAGTTAGAACAGAGTTTAATAAAATGATGTATTTATGTATGAGAAGGTAAACAAGTGCAGAAACCGAGAAAGTATCCGGATTTAGCTTTAAACAGGAAACCAAACAACTATGAAAGCAGGACACAGATAAATACTTTTATGACAGAAAACCCTCACTCCAAACTGAAGAGAATGACTTTTATGAACAACTATTTCTAGAGAAGGGCTTAAGTGAAGAAGGGTAAACAGTGCCTACATTTGTAGTAGATGCAGCTGCACCCTTCACTTCACTTCAAACGAGCAGTAAGAGCAATGGCGACCTAGCTGATCTCCAGGTAAGCCACATTCATTTTGGAAAAGTTGTGTGGCAAGTCAGCTATATGAGTAGATCTACAGAAAACCTAGCAAGACCCATAGACTAGAACATTGATACTTCTCACTTACCACCCAATAAAATAACAGAAGTATCTTCCATAAGATCAGTAAATGCTAAAAAGTACTGATGCTATTTTCTATGGTCAGATTTCTTGAAAGACAAGTAGTATACAAGTTCTCTAACATTAGATATCTGAAAACCTCAGTATGCCATCCCCTAACAAATATACATGCTTTAACAAAGTTTTGACATCAATGCTTTACAAAGCTATAGCACCTTCACTATAAGAGCAAATTCTCCATTTCACTAATGGATATGCTCCCTTTGAGCTATTATATGGCAGACTACCAAAAGACATGCTAGAACTACGAAGATAACCTGGTAATATGAAAACACTCCACTAAAGAGTATCAAAGAATATCATACAAATGTGTAGGATAGCCTAAGTAGAATATGAGGCGCATAGATTCATAGGAGGTTACTAGGCTAAAGGGAATAATAATGCTTTTTTTTTTTGCATTTAGTTTTAGACCATGGCTTTGGCAACAGTGACTTGTTTGTGTTAGCCCTTCTTGTAATATGCTGACATCATTGGGGGACTCAATTATTACTCCCAGTTTGCAATAATCAGAAAACGTGGTGATCCAAAGGCTGTCTACTTAGGCCAGGACTTAGGGGCCTGACACAGACCCCTGTGGTACTCCACTGGTGGTGGATCTACTGGTGGAGATGGAGTCAACAATTCTGACTGTGTGCTTTGCTGGTGAGCCAAATGGATACCCATCTAGCAATGCAAGTGTTAATATCCATCTGGGAGAGTTTCTCAATGATGACAGAGTGGGGAATTGTGTTGAAAGCCATGGCAAAGTTGAGACAGGCTGTGTGCACTGTCTTACCTTCGTCCGTGGCTTTGGTGACATTCTGAAAGAAATCTGCCAGGTTTAATAAGCATGATCTACCCATGGTTTCTGTGGTGATTATGTTACCTGAAGAAGCTAAAGATACCAGAGTATGTCTTAAAGCAAAAATATGAGAAACAATATCAGCTGCTTAGAAACATGAAGGTGCAAATTAGTAAATAGGAATAGGGACCTATTCTCAGAACTGCCTGGCATAGCTAATTTTATTTAAAATGATATAGAGATTATCCCTGGTGAGGAAAGTAAATCTACACAATACTGAATTTTCCACAACTAGCATGACATACAATACAGGAGGAAATACAACAAGTGCTTAAGCTGGATGTCTGAGTATTATAACCCCATTTCTTAAAAGATTGGGTAGATTATAAATGATGTGTAATGTTTGCAAATGGGAATGTGTCAGTATGGATTGTGCTGTAAATGCTTGCAACTGGGATTGTGTTAACATGGTTTATATAAATGTATGATTGCCTATTTAGTAAGTGATGGTTTAATAAAGATGTTTCTTGTTTTGAAAAAAAAATATTGCCTAGTTCAAAAATCTGATGGACTATAAGATTTCGACAAACCAAAGTAATGTAGACACACTGAAAAGGAAATAAGATGCACGACACTCCTCCGTACCTCGGGAAATGCAAAATAAATCTCCAAAACACCAAAATGAAAAAAGTACAAACTTTATTGGGTTTAAGCTTCTCACAAGCTTTTTGTCTGTTGTAATACACCTATAGGACTAAAAGATTTTGCAACAACTTTACAAGACTGAATAAGATATCAAAGTTTGACTTCTACCCCATGCCTAGAGGTGATAAAATGGAAAAAAAAGATGGGTAAGGCTAGATTTATATCGATAAAGGATTTAAATAATGGTTAGTGGCAAATGCCATTAACTCTAGTGCTTAAGAAGAGAGCAACATTCTCCACACTTTGTGGACTGCATTATAGGATGATGCTATTTGGCCTTTATGGAGAAACGGCTACATTTTAGTGGCTTATGTACTAGATTCTTAGAATCTAAACCAGGTATGGATCTACTCTACCCTAAACTTCTGTCTAAGAGTAAGAGGGAGCGAGCCCTAAACTGGAAACATTCCCTCCTCAGCTTAAACAAGCAAATAAGAGTTCTTGTGAAATCTTCTAAAGCTAACTACGAATCCAAATTTAGCTTCCTCAAATAAGGACAACCATAAGGCATTCCATACTTACATCCATAACCTAAAAGGAAAGGAAAGTCCCAAATTTGTGCCAAACTGGTACTTTAATGATACCACATATACCAAACCTGTGGACATTGCTAACCTGTTAGTAGACCGGTTCTCTGAAAGTTTTACTCCACTGTTACTGCCACACTTACCCCAAGACATCCCTACCACATGTCCTCTACCTTGTTTATCTAAAAAGCAGCTCATGAACGTCCTCTCTAAGGTCAAAAACACTGCATCCACAGGATCTGATAATATCCCAGGCTGCATCCATGTGCTCAATCAAGAATTAGCAATGACACTGGGTACTCTTTTCAATCTTTGTTTAAGCACTGGCTTCATCCCAGATAATGAAAACAGGCTACTGTTATCCCCCTGCACAAATGTGGTGTTTCCAATGACTCTGGGAACTATAGTCTTATTAGTCTGACTAACCTTATTGGCGAGGCCATGGAGAAAATCATCAGATATTGGTAACCTCCTAACACTTGACCCTGCTCAATTTGGATTTGTCACAGGGAGATCATGTCTGTTAAACCTGGATGACTTCTTCGAGACAGTCACCCTACCTACACTTAGCCAAGGCTCTTGACACTAACCCCACACTCAAGCATAACTGACAAACTCACCCAGCTAGTTATCAACCCATATATCATTAGATGGGTCACTAACTGGTTCACTGATAGAACCCATATAGTCAAAACAGGGGAATCCACCTCCAATAGCAGACCTGTAACCAGTGGTGTTCCACAGGGATCAGTCCTGGAACATAGTGTTTGGAATCTATTTCTCAGAAGTGCAAGCTAAAACTAAAGGTCTGTGGCTAACAAAGTTTGCTGATGACTGCAAACTGAGAGCAGGCATAGAATCTCCAAATCATGTCAACATCCTACAAGAAGGTCTTACACAAACAAATGACTGGTGCCAAAGTCATGGCCTTAAACTAAGTGTAAAAATGTATTATCATCCCTTTTAGTAAGAGTGATGTTCCTGCTAACTATCACATCAATAGCAACACTCTAAGTACACACTCAGTTGTGAGAGACCTGGGCACACAGTGGTAAGAAGGAGATTCTGTATTGCTCATCTTATAAGTAAGGGCACTGCCTCTCGAAAAAAAGAAGTTATAACCTCCCTGTACTCATCCCTGGCCCATAATTGAGTACAATGCCCCTTTTGGTATGTACCTTTCCAAGCACCTGCATCAAGGAAAATTCAAGGTCTTCAACATATGTCATATGAGGATCATCTGAAATCATTGTCACTTGATTCTGTTTCATACAGACTACTCAGAGGTGATGTCTGACTTGCATACAAGGTGATATTTGACCCTGCTTTACTGGAAATGCTGCATATCTCCAAGTGAAATGGTACATGGGTTACTCGCTCTTATGGCCTTAACCTGCTATGCGACATTAATAGAACCAACTGGACAGACAGATTTGTCTCCCAGAGGTTACCACACCTTTGGAACAGACTCACGCTTCATGTCAAGCAGAGCACCTCTTTGGCCCTCTTCAAACAGAATCCACACAATTGGATGGGTAACCATAAATTCACCCAAGGTGTTCCACTTATGTCCCTCTTAGACAGGGGTGATAGGTGCTGATTGTGGAAATAAGGGTAAAACTTGACTAGGCTTTCTAAGGGCCCTAGGGTCATTTGCTAAGTAAGCTCACATGATCACAAATTTATACCAGGCTTTGTTACTATAACATGTTTTTTGACTGTTTAAATCAAGAAGCCCCCTCTCCCATTTCATATTAACAGAAAAAACAGACCAGGCAAGATTGTGCAGTATTTTGAATTATCTTGTTTGCCACAGATGTCTTTGACCAGTTTATAGTATTCAAGGATGCCTTTGCAGTAGGCATAGGAAACAAGATCATTCAAAATACAGCACCTCATTGGTTCTTTTGAGCTTTTTTTAAAAAGTTGTTTCAGGTTTCAACTTTGTTACTTAAGATGTTAACTTGTGAGTGTTTCTGCCATTTCATACTGAGTTAATCGGAGGAAAGGCACTGAGCAAACTGATCTGTGATATATAACTTTAAGTATCCTGTTTTTTTGCTTATTTTTACGAGTTATTTATAGCACTTTTATTGTCTGCATATACTTTTCTAGCTAGTTACACTGTGTGTGAGGTATTAACTAGAAATTTTCAATAATAGTTAAGCATCTGATTGGGTTTGTTTGTTCTGATTTTTGTTTCCCACTCTCCCTTCCTATTGGTATCATGTTTTTATACTTGGTGGCTTTGCAGTTGCCTGCCCCTACTGTAAATATGATCTGGGGCACTCCTCCCAGTCTAGTGTCATTACCTCATTCTACCTAATCTAGGGAGAACATTTGAGAAGGCCAATCCACCTAGTTTCTGCTCCTCCTTTCCCCTTTCCACTTTACAAAAAAAAAAAATTCTAAGCTTGTTTCCTGCCTTTCCTGTAAGTCATCTAGTCCAGACACAGATTTGCTGTATCCAGGAATGTTTGTAAGCTTCTGAGCCCCCAAGCCTTTCTGTGTTGAAGGGAAGCCTTCTAGCTTAATTTTGTTTCTTCGAGCTAGCCAATTTTTTAGTTTCAGCACTCAGATCTGTTTCTCTGAGCTCAGCACTTGTTCAGAACTCAATGTAAGCACTAAATAAGCTACAAATTACTACAGCACTCAACTTTCCTCACTTGTCGAGAGGAAAACAGTTTTTAGTACTTAATAAATAAGCACCTATCCAGGGATGTCTAAGGGTCAGCTCCCAGTGTTTTCTCCAAACTACCTGATGGAACTGGGCATCTTGGGTCAATGCAGCAATTGCCTCATGTATGCTGACAACCCTCTCCTTCTACCGCCTAACACTACAACCTGTGAGAGATGAACTTATATAGCCAAACTGGAAGCAAAGCTCTCTTCACCCAAGACTAGACTAGACAGTCAAGAGGAGAAGGTAAACACTTGCACCACACCACACTCATCACATAGTCCCTCAAAACTTACACCACCAAAAGACACACATAGAAACACAAAACACACACCTACATTTGTGGAGGCTCACAATAAAAATCTACCTAAGCAACAGGGACCTCCAAAGCAGAAAAGCAAGTAACCTCCACCCCCCAACACAACCTAAATGACACATAGCCCACAAACTCAGTATGCCATTCAACCACGGCCCATAAGGCATAACAACGTATCCAACACTCTAGTCATAGGTGACTCTATAGTCAGGCATACTGATGTTCCACTCACCAGGCTAAACAAGGAGAAAGTTACTGTCAGCTGCCTGTTGGGTGCCAGGATTGTCCATGTTGGTGTGAATGACCTGAGACGTACCTCCCTGGGCTACATGAAAAGAGACATGGAGGAGATGTCTGATCTTGTAGCCCAGGCAGGTATGACTCTAGCCATGAGCATCATCCTGCCATCACCCAGAATGATACCACAGTACAAGGGCAAAATGACTGATTTCAACAATTGGCTAAGCTTCTGGTGTCATTCTAAGGGGATCCAGTATCTGTCTGCTTGGGATGACATGATCGACAAACCATGATGCTTTGCCAGAGATGGCCTGCACCTGTCACCCTTCGGATTCTGGATACTGGCTAAGGCTCTTGCCACCCCTGTAGTTCCTTTTTTAGGCAAGGTTCAAATGACAAATTCATCACCGTAACAGGTACAAGCAAGCAAAATCCAAGGCTAATGCTACTCAATGCTAGAATTCTAAGCCTCAAAATGCACTCACTCGAGGCACTCCTTAAAATGCAGAACATCAACATCTGTGCATTGACAGAGACATGGTCCAAGGCTCCAGAGAACACCCCTGCATTACCAGGCTATAATTCATACCACACCTTTTGGCCACCTAACCTGTAGTGAAAAACTAAAGGCAGAGGCATGTCCATATTCATTAAGGATATCCACACCTCCAGGCTAGTTGCTCAGCATAATGCATCCGAGATTATCCAAGTGCAACTAGCTCTGGGCAAGACCACAATCCAAATTGTATCTTGCTGCAGATCCCCCACCATGCCCCAGGATTCCTACTCCTCATTTCTTGATACACTGAAAAATATTAGGGTACAACCTAACACCCTAATAATGGGTGATTTCAACTACCCCACCAATAACTGGGAAAACTACTCATGTACCAACTCTTGTGCCCAACGTTTTCTGGAATTCATAAATTCCAACTCCTTGGATCAACTTATCCACACTCCCATCAGGGGCAACAATATCCTAGACCTGGTCAGTATGAAAATGGTAGCCAGTGTTCCACACCAGAGGTCAATTCTTCGTTGGTCAGTTCCGACCACAAGCTAATCACACCAGACATCCACATCCCACCTGTACCTTCCATTAGGTAAACCACCATAAAAAAATTCTCCAAAGCCAACTTCACACTTCTTAAGACAGAAGTGGCAAACTTCAAGACACCCATGCTGACTGACAATAGAGGTACAACTGCTGAATCCTATACAAATGTACTTTATAAGCACTTACACGAGTGCATGGATCGTGCAATCCCTAACAAAACCAAGATGCTATCCTCCAAAAAAAGGAAGCCAATTTGGTGGTCCCCTGCCATAAACAAACTCTGCAACAGAAGAAAAAAACTGTTGCAAAAAAGAGTAAAATCCCATCACTGGAGGAACTCCCTGGTCAGCCTCAGTAAGAAGCTGAGATCCCTCATAAAATCCTCTGAAGCTAGTTATGAAAACAAAATTGCCAATGATTCTAAAGACAACCACAAAGCATTCTATAGCTATGTCAAGAATCTCAATGGCAAAACTCAGATCTGCTCTGAGTTACAGCACAATGGCACTAAATATATAGAACCAACTGATATTGCCAACATCCTGGCAGATAGGTTCAGTGCTAACTTTACCCCTCTCTCACCCCCTAAAGGACCCATCTCTATACTGGAAGAATGCAACGTTTCTGTAATCATGGCTACACAGGTAAAAAACACACTCTCCAAACCCAAGAACACAGCATCCATGGGACTTGACAACATTCCAGGCTGCGTTCTACATGAACTACAGAACAAACTGGCACCCCACCTAAGTACCATGTTCAATCATAGCCTCACCTCAGGCTTTTTGACCTCTGAATGGCACACAGCAACGGTTATCCCACTCCACAAAGGGGGAGCCACCACGGACCCCGGGGACTACTACCCCATTAGCCTGACAAGCCTGGTCTGCAAGGCTATGGAACGTATCATTATGGAACTTATAAACAATGACATTGGTAATCTCCAAACTCTGGACCCTACCCATCTTGGGTTTGTAAAAGGCAGATCATGTCTCCTAAACCTGACAGACTTCTTTGAAGTGGTCACCAAAGCCATAGATGAGGATAAGGTGGTTCACACAGCCTATCTAGGTCTTGCCAAGCCTTTTCACACCACCCCCCACTCTGGAATTATAGATAAACTCACTAAACTAGGTATAAATCCCTAGGTCACAAGATGGGTTTCCAACTGGCTCACTGACAGAACTCACACTGTGAAAGTAGCAGACTCTAAATCCAATTTTAGACCAGTGACAAGTGGAGTACCACAGGGTTCAGTTCTGGGTCCTCTCCTGTTTGGTATCTACTTCTCTGAAGTACAGGCTAACAGAAGATCTTTGGGTAACAAAGTTCACAGATGATTGCAAACTAGGAGCCATAATCAAAACTCCTAACGATGTGGACATACTACAAAAGGGCCTCACTGAGACAGATGCCTGGTGTCAAAGCCATGGCCTCAAGCTCAGTGCCAAAAAGTGCATTGTCATCCCTTTTCGTAAAAACTCTGTACCCATGAACTGCCACATGGGTAGTAGTTTACTTAGCACCGAAAATGTGATAAGAGACCTTGAGACACAGGTGGACGGTAGTTTCTCCTTTGATAATCACATCACATCGCCACAGTAGTCAGGAAATGCTTCTACGTGGCACACCTCATCAGAAAATATTTCTCATCCAGGAAAAAAGAGGTCATTGTTCCCCTCTACTCATCACTCATTAGACCTATTATAGAGTACAATGCCCCTTTTGGTATGTACCTCACAAGACATCTACAACAACTGAAAAGGCCACAGAAATACCTCACAAAGAGGATTACAGGCCACAAACAGATGCCCTATGCAGAGCATCTAAAAAAACTCCAGCTTTACTCCATCACATATCGCCTACTTAGAGGCGATCTCTGCCTAACATACAAAGCTATGTCAAACCCACAACTGTTGGACATGCTCCACTTAAAGAAATCCCAATCCCTCCAAGCTACATGCTCTAGGGACCTAAACCTTGTCACCACAATAAACAGAACATGCTGGAGGGATTTCTGTCCCACAGACTTCTCATACTCTGGAACAAACTACCTATCTATATCAAACAAAGCTCCTCATTAGCACTCTTCAAGAAAAATCTTGATGATTGGATGGGAGATAGGAAATTCACCCCGTGGATCACTTCTGTGGCTCTGCTCGACAGGGGCACAGAAAAATATTTTTCTTGGGTGGCAAAAGCCAGGGTACCATTTGGCTAGGCTTATATAGGCCCTAGGGTCAATAGCCTAGTACCTATCTATGAACCTATGAACCTATGAACAGTATGAACAGTATGACTAGAAGGTGTTCAAGAGGCTGATAACATCAAGTACTGATTAAGCACCGAAGAAAAGTCTGCAAAATATATATTGTCGTAATTCTGTCATAAATATGCCTAATTTGGGTCATTGTTCATTTAACTCTATTTATCAAACAGCATATCTTTAATCAGTTTCTAAGAAAAGAAAAGGAAAACGCAGCTGAGATTATATTTGAGACTCGAAGTATCTGTCAGCATTCTGTTTTATCACAGTATTCTGATCTTAAAGATCAATACATATGCAGTTCCTGTTTTTCTTTTTAACCATAACATACTGCTTACTCTTTTTAATGGCTTCAATGATTCTTAATGATGCCTCAGTATTCCATTTCCTACTGAACTTTTTGGCAGAGAAATGCAGGCACTTTTTACGACTGTGAGTCTATGGCAACACAACAGGTTTTATTTGCATGTGATGCTCACATGACTATAAACAAATGATCAAGGACATGTGTGATATCATTAGTATGATCTTTTATATTATCTGTAATGTCTCAGTGAAATTGTGATTGATAGTGTGCAAACATAGTCTTCTCATTACAGTGTCAATCCACAATGTCAAAATATCTGATAGTGTGGTATACTCTGCACCAGTATCACACTTAAATTCCACATTCTGCCCATTGGTTCTTAGTACTTCATTCTAACATTGATCCTGTCATTCTAGGCTTATTATGTCAATGGCATTTTCAGACCTCACTCTTCGAATACTTCTCACCATCACAGTCACCGCAAAGATTTTATCATACTTCTCTTCAGCAGCTTTGAAAATATATCCTTTTCTAGCCCACATTCTGGAAGGCTGATGAAAAGCTAAATAATGCATGTTACAATGCAAAACCCATGCTTAATATAAGGCACAATTAAAATGACACAAGTGCCAACATCTTGGACCATTTCTGTGGTACAATGTCTTATGGTGTCCTCTTTATATCCATTACCATAACAACACTATGGCCTTATAGCTCTTTACTGCTTTGGTGTTTGATGCACACTTTATTTCATACATCAATTGTTCTAATGTAATTCTTTTAACTATGCAGCCATAATTCCCATTGTGTTGCATCACTCCAGAGATTTCATAAGGTCTTGCCTGTTTTTGTTTACTTTCTCCAAAAGCTTATTTTTACACAACTTGATGGAAATGGCATTAATACCTAAGTCAGGGCATAAATAAAGTTCATGAAATCAGTTCTGCTTCAGTCTTTGATGTTTGCCAATAATGACCTTCTCAGTACCTACAACATACCCAGACCTGCCTCTTTCTTCCGTTCAAAGGGACTAAATCTCTGGTAGCATTTCCATGTATCCTTGAAAATTATTTTTTATTATTTCAGTTAAGTCTGTCTGTATATCTTTATTCTGCATTGCTCCATTTTTTGCGTGCCTGTCATGATATTCTAAAAATGTATGTTTTTCAGTTCTTAATATATTATATCATCAGTACGTGTAGCAATTTGGATAATCAATGCTGCTTTTGTTTTTTCTTTCTTGACCTACAGTATCAGGTATGTTTGCTTCTACCCTCTTAGCTGTTGTTATGGGATGATCCCACATGATGATTCCTTTTAAATTTTCAAAAAAAAAAATGTGCAGTTTATATTTCCCAATGCTCTCAGCTACTTGTATGTTGTAATGTTTACACACGCTGTGGAGTAACAACTGTGCCACGTTGTTATGTTTTTCAGTACACAAATCTTCAGCTATAAGTATAGCACAACCTGCAAAAAGAAGTTCTGATGGTTCAAATTCTGAACTATAAAACCTACATAAATATCAAGTATAACATAATTCATTGTTTTCTTTTTCCTTATTGCTGAGTAACAGTAGATTTAGTATACAAGATATCGGGTATATGGGTAGCATAGCCATTCAATGAAAAAGGAATGTCATCAAGAGAACTAGATGAGAAGAACCCAAGGTTTTACTGTTTAAGCTGTGTATTATTATTTTTTTTAAAGGTAGACAGTTATGTCTTTTGTTTTGTGCAGTTACTTTTAAGCTTCAGATAGAATGACTTTGGTGTATTATCAGTTTTGATGCTATGGAAAAGTGGGTATTTTTAATGTTGGGTCTAAACTGTATGCAGCTTATAGTAGAGCTGGTCATTGAAATTTATATATATATATATATATATATATATATATATATATATATATATATATATATATATATAGACATCTTTTAGTGCTTTAATGAGAAGGTGATTGTGTTTTTCATTGGTCACAAATGAACATTTTGTAAATCAAAGCAGCATGAAGAAAACGCCCAAGCCTGACATGGGTGTACTTTTAGAAAAAGTTAAATGTCTACCTTTAACAAAAATATAGAATCCTGGTTACCATCCTCCACTGAAATTATTACTTCCAATTAGAACATTAAATTGCTAGTTGAGGAGCAAATCTGGATGACCGTTTTACTCTGGTCAGACCAAAATTCCAAACTGTAGGGAAACAGCATTTTACAGAGTACGTCCTGTGAAGTACCTCACAAATGCTGTTAGAAATAATGAAACCCAGTAAAACCTCAGAAGTTCATTAATAAAACATTTACATAACAAAGCTATGTAACTAGATGTTTATTAAAATAGCCAACTTTTCACAAAATGATTACTTAAATGATTACATTTCTATTACTCCTTGTTAACTATTTTGGTTAATTCCTTTGCTAGTTTCTTAATCATAGATTATTTTTAACTGGTACAATAATGCACATTCTTAACAAGTATCAGCCATATTCTTATGAAGTCCCTTCATTTGCCTATAAGCCTGCCAAGCATATTAACTGTAATCTTCGTAGACAAAAAACATTATATGCAGTATACTCAGTGCTCTTTTGTTTATGTTATACTGCATTGTACTATATTGTTAAGCATCAATGAATATTTTTTGTTATCTCAAATGCACAACCACCACTGTCCCATTGTATTAAGTATGTTTTGTATTAATTTGACAAGATCATGCAGAAAAGAGTAAGCAGGACCAGCTCATGAACTCAATGAACAAATGGAAAATAAATAAATGTAATATCATTGTTTACATTTGTGATGATTTTGTTTAGAATTTTGAGCATTTTGATATTAGTTACCGTAGATTAATTTTTCACTCTGCTATATTTCGATAAATTTCTTCAGCAATTTTTAATTTTATACTTGTGTGTATGTGTACATATATTGACTTATTTAAACTGACTGAATACCATTTGTCAATGTGCATAAGGTCAAAACAACTTCATTGACATTATACATGTCAACACGCTGCTATACATGCACTAAAAATTAATCTTGGTGCATGCAAAACTTAAAGCAGAGAAAGAGAGAGAGAGAGAAAGAGAGCATTTTTTTGCAGGGTACAAGCCCACCTGCACCCCCTATGTGAGGGAATGCACCAACGCACACCACCTGCTAATTATATATTTTAACTACTAGATCACAAAGGGTATATTTCTCTACCCGGAGACTGTTGATCTTCCACATGTCTAGCGCTTTTGTATTACACATAAGACGTCGTCTGTGTAAAACGAAAGTGCTAGACTTCTGTTTTGTATCAACAAATAGTGGCCTTGAGTGTCAGTCCTTGGTTGTTAGTGACTCATTCCTTGGTTCTGAGTTTTTGTCCTTGTCTTTTGGTAGTTGATCTCATACTTTTGTTGACCATCTGTTTACTTGACCACATTGCGTTGATTAAACAGATGTTGAACAAAGTACCATTTAACAAAGTTACTGGGACCAATATCTATCTATCTCTATCTATCTATCTATCTATCTATCTATCTATAGCCATCTCTCTCTCTTTCTCTCTCTCACTGTGTATATATATATATATATATATATATATATATATATATATATATATATATATATATATATATATATGTATGTATGTATATGGGTCCCTATCAGATGAGAGAGTTTTCACAAACTTGAAATTCACATGGTCGAGACCATATGATTGAGTTTTTGAAAATCCACAGCTTTTGAATGGAAATTGAGGATTGGGAAATTTACTTGTTGGCCCACTGTAGTGCTATCTCAGAGTTGGTATATATAATTTGCAGTGGGTGGTGGGTACAGTTCCCCCATGGGGATTGCAGGAGAGCATGCCTCATGCCTCCCCTTTCAAAAATGTATAAAATGTAGACTTTTATGTTTTTTTAAACATTGAGTTTTCTGAAAACCAATCTTCTGACATAGACCTATATATATATATATATATATATATATATATATATATATATATATATATATATATATATATATATATATATATATATATATATATATATATATATGTAGATATTTGGGAGCAGTCCCCAGCATATGGGGTAGTGTGCATTTTTTATGTTTTTTTAAGTTGAAGTCTTAAAACCAGGCTGCCTCGTGGTTTTGGCATCTTTTCAGGCTTGCTAGTTGTTGCTGAAGCACCTACCAAGGGGAGAAAACGCTGAGAGAAGAAAAGGAGCCACTTTGGTGATTTTAAGTATTTTCTTCTGATTTTTTGTTAAGTTTTACTGCTTTGCTGCCTACTTTTTGGCATTTTCCGGCTTGCTAAAGTTTATATCTGTAACAGTAACAGTACTTGGAACACATCTAGAGCCTGTTTACTTCATTTCCTGTGTTGCGCTTAATTTAAAATCTTTTTTTTCTCTAAAAACTGCATTTTACCTGATTTTGGCCTAGCACTGAAGTGTGGGGTCATTTATTGCACTGTTGTGATTATTTTGCTGCCTGTGTATCTCTGCTACCTTTAAACTACAACAAAAAGAAAAAAAAAAAAAAAAATCTTGCTTTTTTCCCCACTTTCTGAAAGTTAAGAAAGTCCAGTTACAGATTTGCTGTTCTGAACTGTTTGGAAGTTTCTAGAAGGCCAGTGCTTGCTTGGGCTAAAAGGAAGTGTCTGTGTTCACCAGTGGCAGTGGTTAACATTGAACAGCCTGCTTGTCCCTGGAGGAGTGGTTACTACCTAGAAGTTGTAGTTTTATTGTCCATTTTGGGTCAATTCTAAACTCCTTGATCTCTCTCTTAAAACTCTACAACTATCTTTTTGCGTGGTTTTGCACACTGAGCAGCGTCGGGCAGCGCCGCCTAAACAGGTTTAAACTATTCCAGGCTCCACAAAGTCTGCTCTTCACTTTTTTCCTTAGAATTGTTCAAACTCTCAAAGTAATCACTCTATTCTCTTTCTAAAGCCCTGCACTTGCTCAGCTCTTATAAGGAAACACAAACTAACTAAAGCACTACACCCTCCTTGACTTCTCATAAGTATTAGACTCCCGATTGGTCCTTCCTGATCAAGTGAAAAATCAGTTCCCTTCCCTAATCTGATCAGTAAAAAAAAACAGTTCCCTATACAAATCTGGTATGTCCAAGGGTCAATTTCAAGGTTACTCTCCAGTCCATCTGGTGAATTTGGGAATTTTGAGGCAATGTTACAATTGCCTTATGTACACAGACAACCCTCTCCTCCTTCCAACAAACTCTAATACATGTGAGAGATGCAGTTACACAGCCAAACTGGAGGCAGAGCTCTCTCAACCCAAGACTGGCACAGTCAGTAGTCAGGTGGAAAAGGTAACCACCCACACCACAAATCCAGTCTCACACAGACCTATTGCATCTGCATACCCAACACATAAACACACAAAAAACATACTCAGAGGCTCTAAATAAAAATCTGCCTAAACAGCAAAGACCTCCTAAGCAGATATCCAAGCAACAGACACCCCTCAACAATACCCACAAATCACATATCTCACAAAATCAGTGTGCCTCACAGTCACAGCCCATAAGGCCAAACAACACACCAAATACACTTGTTATAGGGGACTCAATTGTCTGGCACACTGACGTCCCACTCACCAGACTGAACAAGTAGAAGGTCACTGTAAGCTGCCTGTCGGGTGCCAAGATCTGCCACATAATGCAAGCACTCAGGTCACTCCAAAGCAAGTACAAATATGACTCTGTCATTGTCCATGCTGGTGTGAATGACCTGAGACATACCTCCCTGGACTACATGAAAAGAGACATAGAGGAGCTCTCTGACCATGTAGCCCAGGCTGGTATGTCCCTGACCTTGAGTAGCATCTTGCCCTCACCAAGAATGATGCCACAGTATAAAGACAAAATGATCAGTTTCAACAATTGGCTAAAGTACTGGTGTCATTCAAAGGGGATCCAGTGTCTGTCAGCCTGGGATGACATGCTCGACAAGCCACGTTGCTTCACTAGGGATGGTTTGCACCTGTCACCCTTAGGCTTTCGTATACTGGCCAAGGCTCTTGCCACCCCCATAGTGCCTTTTTTAGGCAAGGCTCAAAGGACAAACCCACCTCCATAGACAACCCAAAGATAAAAAAACTAAAGGTAATGCTACTCAATGCCAGAAGTCTAAACCTCAAGATGCACGCACTCAAGACTCTCCTCAGTATGGAGAAAATTGATGTCGGTGCAGTAACAGAAACCTGGTTCAAGACTCCTAAGAGCACCCCAGCACTACTAGGTTATAACTCATACCATGCGTTTCGGCCACAAAACTCGGACCGAAGCACAAAAGGAGGGGGAGTATCTATATTCATCAAAGATACCTACACCTCCAGGTTAGTGACACTGCACAAAGCATCGGAAACCATCCATGTGCAACTAACAGCAGGCAAAACTGCCTTTCAGTTTGCAGCCTGCTACAGAACACCCTCCCTATTACAGGAACCCCACTTGGCATTCCTGAGAACACTGGAGAATATGAAGGTCTCTCCAAACACTATGTTATTGGGTGACTTCAACTACCCAAACATTGACTGGGAAAGCTACTCAAGCCCAAACACCCTCGCCCAATGGTTCCTTGAATTTCTAAACTCTAACGCAATGGAACAACTGGTCACCACTCCCACAAGAGGGAACAACATATTGGACCTGGTCATCACCAACATGGGGACTCTATGTTCCACACCAGAGGTAAACCCCTCATTGGTAAGATCAGACAATAAACAAATTTCCCTGGACATCCATATCCTGTCCCCACCCCCAGCCAAGGAAATCACTGTAAAGAATTTCTCCAAAGCCAACTTTGCACTTCTCAAGACTGAGGTGGAATCCTTCAAAGCCCTTGGGCCAGCGGATAATACAGCCCAATCTGCAGAATCCTTTACGAATGCATTCTATGAGCACCTGCAGGAATGCATGGCTCGTGCTATACCAGATAAAACCAAGACTCACTACTCCAAAAACAGGAGACTGGTCTGGTGGACCCTGGCCATAAATAAGCTATACAACAGAAGGAGAAAGCTACTACATGACAGAGCAAAATCCCAAAAAGGGAAGGCATCTCTGATCAGTATTAGCAAGAAACTTCGATCCCTCATAAAATCATCAAAGGCCAGTTTCGAAAGAAAAATTGCCCTAGACACTAAAGATAATCACAAGGCCTTCTTTAGTTGTGTCAGAAACATGGGCAGAAACTCCCAGATATGCTCTGAATTGTTGCATAACGGTACAAAATATACCGAACCTACAGACATAGCCAACATCCTGGCAGACAGATTCAACGCAAACTTCTCCCCCCCTTCCTCCCCAAAGGAGCAAACATCTATCCCAACTGAATGTAACCTCCCTGACATCACAGATGCACAGGTGAAAACTGCCCTCTCCAAAGCACAAAAGACAGCATCTATGCGACTGGACGGTGTCCCAGGCTGTGTCTTACATGAGCTCCAAGAAGAACTGAACCCTCACATTAAGTCATTGTTCAAACGTAGCCTTACTACAGGATATGTACCCAAAGAATGGCGTACAGCTTCAGTGGTCCCACTCCACAAAGGTGATGCCACAACGGACCCGGAAACTATCGCCCCATAAGCCTGACTAGTCTGGTCTGTAAAGCTATGGAGCGTATTATCATGGAACTCATAAACAAAGACATTGGGAGCCTCCAGACAATGGACCCTACCCAATTCGGCTTTGTTAAGGGCAGATCTTGCCTCTTAAACCTAGTTGATTTCTTTGAAACAGTTACCAAAGCCATAGATGAGGACAAAGTAGTCCACACAGCCTACCTGGACCTCGCAAAAGCCTTTGACACAATACCCCACTCGGGCATCATAAATAAGCTTACCAGCTTAAATATCAACCCCTATATCACAAGTTGGGTTGCAAACTGGCTCAGAGATAGAACCCACATGGTCAGAATTGCAGGTGCCATGTCCAAATCCAAACCAGTTACAAGTGGCGCCCCACAGGGCTCAGTTCTGGGACCTCTCTTGTTCGGTATATACTTCTCTGAGGTTCAGGCTAACACGGGGGGATTATGGCTGACAAAGTTCGCAGATGACTGCAAACTGGGGGCCATAATCGAATCTCCAGCTGACACAAGCATCCTCCAAAAGGGTCTCACAGAGACAGATGCTTGGTGCCAGAGCCACGGCCTCAAGCTAAATGCTAAAAAGTGCATAGTCATCCCCTTTGGGAAAAACAAGGTGCCCACAAATTACCACATAGGTGGTAATCCATTAAGTATGGAAGAAGTAATTAGAGATTTGGGGACCAACGTAGATAGTAATCTCTCCTTTGATAATCACTTTGCCAAAGTGGTTAGAAAGACCTTCTATATAGCCCACCTTATAATGAAAAGGTTCGCATCTAGATCAAGAGAGGTCATTGTGCCCCTCTACTTGTCACTCATCAGGCCAATAATTGAATACAATGCCCCTTTTGGGATGTACCTTACCCGACACCTTCAGCAACTGCAGAGACCCCAAAAGTACCTCACCAAGAGGATCATGGGCTACAAACAGATGTCCTATGCAGCTCAACTAAAGAAACCCCAGCTCTACTCAGTTCCTTACCACCTACTCAGAGGCGATCTATGCCTGATGTACAAAGCCATGTCAAACCCAGAATTAATGGACATGCTCCACCTCAAAAAATCCAAGTCCATTAGAGCTACATGCTCCAGGGACCTAAACCTCAGCACAAAAATAAATAGGACATGCTGGAGGGACAGATTCATTTCCCAAAGGCTCCCCTCACTCTGGAATAGAATCCCAATTCATGTTAGACATAGCCCCTCGCTGACCCTCTTCAAGCGAAATTTGGACGCGTGGATGGGAAATCGCAAATTCACTCCTGGGATCTCTCCTATGTCCCTGCTAGACAGAGGCACAGTAAACTAATCTTAAAAGGGTACCTTCTGTGACCTACTTTACAGAGGCACAGTAGGCTTATCTAATAGGGAGGCGGAAGCCAAATACACTCTGGCTAGGCTTATAAATGCCCTAGGGCAGATAGCCTAGTATCTACCTATGAACCTATGAACCTATGAAGATTTGGTTATTGAGGAATTAATGTAGCACAGTATATAATTTCAGAGATGATTACAAGTTGCAAGTTATTTTCTTGTGGCACATTATGCTAAGACATCTCTATCTGAAAGGGATTGATGTTATTACAATTGTTACAGTAACTTAGTGTAACAAGCAAATGTAAAGAACTGACAGGCAGATGTATTTTTGGATACTCATGGAGAGTTCATATAAAAGTGGTTACATGACATACATATAATTTTTTTTTTACTTTTTATTAATTTTAAAACAAGGATTGTACAAAATTATTTAAAGATAAATACAACAAAAACTTAGCTATTTGCAGATGTCAACAACATAGTCAAACACAGAAAACTAAACCATTAAAATTTATCAAGTAAATCACTTAATTCTGATCAAAATCGAAACTGTTGAGTAATATTCAAAGTTCTCATTTTGGCAGTTGACAATTCTTTTTTACAGTAATTTTTTTTGCTAAATTAATGAATTCAGTAAAAGAAAGAGTAGTTTTACATTTCCAATTCTTTGTGACTATTTTTCTTGCTATAGCTAAAACGGACGTAAGTAGAGGCATCTGAACTTTAGGAATGGAATCCTGAAAAGGATTTAGGATTTTAATAAAATCATGGAGTTAGAAATGATATAATTATCTGCAGACAATGATATAATTATCTGCAGACAAAGCTTGGGCAAAATTTCTAAATTAAAGCCAAGAATATGTTACTACTTTATAATCCAATATCATATGAAACCAATCTGTGTTACAGACTTCATTATACCTCCAACAATTAATTTTCCCATCGTTATATATTAAAGCTGCTCTATGCGGAGTTAAAAAAAGGCTTTTGAAGAAATTGCCATATATATATTTTGCAATAAAGAAAAGAAGTAGATTTTCCTGCAGATTTAAGAATTAAGTATTTATCTTCATCAGAAATGGTCTTCTCATTAACCTTAGTTGAGTAATTCCAATATAATGAATCTGTGGAACCAAACTTTTCTCTTATAATTTTATAAATTATTGATTATATGTATATATATATATATATATATATATATATATATATATATATATATATATGGATCTAGGACTATTGAACAAAAGTTCAATAGTCTGAATCCACAATCACGAACACACTTTAACGAAAGTGCTTTCACTGAAAAAGCTCTTTCCTTAAAGTGTGTTTAAACAAAAAAGAATAAAACATTACTTTTACATTTTTGCAGAGGAGGAAGCCCCCCTGCACCTCCCCACATGGTGGGCTGGGCCCCCCACACCCCCTACTTAAATATTCTCACTCTGAAATTGCACTACAGTGGGGAAAAGGAATTTCCCTTATCCCCACTGTAGTGCGATCTCCGCAACAGGCATACTTATGTGAAAGTGGCTTTCATTGAAAAGCACTTTCGCGCAAATATGCCCAGCTGAATCTTTTTCGGTTATGTTGCCGTTCGGTGATCTGTACAGATCCCACACATATATATATATATATATATATATATATATATATATATATATATGTATATAATATAAATAACTAAATAAATAAATATATATATATATATATATATATATATATATATATATATATATATATATAAAAAACACATTTATTCTTATTTGAGTTACTACTGATTCTGACAAAAAAAACCTCAAGTATCTTTGGAATATGCTTTGCTTGAAATCCATAGAGATTTTGATTTTATCAGTAATATATTTTTTTTTACAAGACTGTATAGTCAACCAATTATTATTTTCTAAACAATGTCTTGCCCAAAGAAACTCTGCATCATGTGATTTATTTCTGAGTAAGAATTGATGCCAAAATATTAAATCTAGCATTGTGTTTATATTAAAAGTTCCCAAACAACTCATAGTATTTGATACAGGGAGCAATGAAAACAATAAATCTTTTACTATATAAGTAGAATTATTGAATCTTTTTAAATCTATAAGGATGTAATCAGTGAAGGGAGACATACAGTATTTTTTTTCTTTTCATTTAAACATAAGATCCAGTAAAATTTATTAATTTCAAATTTAGATAAAGATTCTAGAACATAACTGTTATTATTTATTATTATTTGTTAGCTGTTATTATTCATTAATTTTTCATGAAAGGATTTCCAAGTGGATTGTAAGAGTAATTAAACCATAGAGATTAAATTAAGAATTATGGATACAGCACATAATTCCACATTTGGAAAACTTAATTTACCTTCTTGCATGCTTTTAACATGCCAAACAAAGGATATGCTTGGTGTATTGGGGAACCAGAGAAAATTAAGAAGAATAGAATTTAGTTTCTTAAAGATTTTTTAGAAGGAAGAATAATTAGTGATTGTAGATAGAACAGTATTTTTGGTAGGATTCTTATTTTTATTAAAGTAAGCCTATTTTCCATTGTAAAAAAAATGGTTCCACAGTGGTGCAGCTGTTATCACTGTTGCTTTACAGCAAGAGATTCTCTGGTTTGATTATTTGCTGGGATGCCTTCTGTGCAGAGTTTGCATGTCATCTCTGCATTTGCATGGGTTTCCTCCAGGTGATCTGGTTTCTTCTCACATTTGAAAGACATGTATCTAGAGCATTTTTCCGCAACCCTCTGCTGCAAATGGGCTCTGTCCCAGTCATACTTTCCTGGTAAACAAACATTAAAGGAATATTAAATAAATAAATACATTTTAGTAACAGTGTCTATTAAATTACTATAATTTACAGCTATTGAGTCTTTTACAGTAGATTTAAATATAATTCCAAGATAATTAATTTGTGAATTGTCCCAAATAAAATTCTTATAGTTTCTTAATTAACTTTTTTTTATTAATAAGTAAAGTTTCTGTTTAATTGGGTTTAAAAATTAAACCTCATGTTATTTCAAAGTAATTAATAGACTTAGTAAAATTTTGTATTGAAGTTTCAACATCACCAGTGATTAAAATGCCATCTGCAAATAATGTGATTTCTATTGAGAATTCCTGAATTTTGCTAACAGATCTAATAAAGTTTGAGAAAGGTTCAATTGCTAGAGCAAATAATAGAGGTGACAAGGGACAACCCTGTTCTGTTCCTTTTAATATTTTGAAAGAGCTAGAAAGAAAATTTTTAATTTTAATAAAAGAGAATGAGTTACTATATAGATTAGTAATAATATTTATAAAATCTAGGGAAAATTCATATTAAGTGCTTTAAACAAATAATTCCAGCTAACAGAATCAAAAGCCTTATTTATATCTAGACATAATATAGTTAGTTCTTTTTTACAGTATTAAGCCAAATTATGTTATCCTGATCCTTTCTGTGTAGTACAAAATCAGTCTGATCATCATCTATTAATCTTGGCATAATAAGGTTCAATCTTTTTGCAAAAATAGACATAAATATTTTAGAAACAATATTTAATAATGAAATAGGATGGTAATAAGAACATAAGTTAGAATCTTCATTTGGTTTGAAGATAGGAGATTGCAGGGAATTTTTCCAGGAGGGGGATAGCTGACATATGTTTAATTTGTTCAAAAACATTTAATGGGATATTTAAAACATTCTCCAGAAATACTTTGTAAAATTCTGGTATTATACCATCAAGACCAGAGGCTTTATTTGGTTTAAGATTAATAATATGATCCTTTAACTCCTTAAAAGAGAATGACTTATCAATTCTGGATCTTTGTTCTTTGATTAATTTAAGCCTTATATTTTCTTCCAAAAAGTCATTTGTTATGCTGTTGATTTCTGAATCTGTCTCTTTCTCATGCTCCATTTCAATAAGAAACACTTTTGACAATCTTTTATTAACTTCATAAAACATCAACATTTATTGCATCATTCCAATTTATTAATCACAAGAAAATATCATTTTAATCATTATCGGGGCTTCGTATCTCTGCTCACCCTGCCAAAATTAGCAGTGTCCTCACCTTCACTCACTTATTCTTAATAATCAAGCAGTGTCTAACTGCTCAGTTTCACCTCATAATCCTTACATCCATTCAAATGCCAGAGGGGGAAGCAGTGTCCAACTGCACACTTTTGCCCCCAAAATTCTTTACACCTACCCAAACACCAGATGGGGAAGAGAAGAGGGAAAAGCATGCCCCTTTCCTCCTAAGCACCCATCTACAACTAGCAAAACAATCCTATCTACCCCAGAAAAAGTAGGGAGAGATGGGTGGGTAGCAAAATCATGCCAAATTATGATCCCTAAACCAACTATCCACACATAAAACCACCCTACCTACCCCATCTACCCCATATACATACACACACCCACACACACACACACACACACACACACACACACATACTTTTTTTTAATTTTATTTTTTCATTGAACTCCCCATGCATACTTGCCAACCTTCTAATGCAAGAAATCAGGGCACAGCTATAGTGAGAGCTGTGTCCCCTCCCCATAACCATGCTATCACTTGCACAACCATCAGCCATTCCTGCCTGCCCTTCCTACATGGACCTCGCAACACCTCAGCACAAGCAACTTGGACAAGTCAACATAAAACACTCCCAGCCCAAGCAACCCAGACAAAACCAAATCCCGCCCCCCATTTTTTTTTTAATAGGGTCCAACAACAGGAAAACCCTCTTTAATGATTTGCTACTAATGCACCAGAAAACCATAGCATTATAAAAAACAGTTCAAAATTAAAAGGCAAAATCTGGGTGAAACCTTCCCCCCAAAATTAAGAGGCAAAATCTGGACACTCTGCAAAAATCTGTACCATTCCAAGGTATGCTAATCTCTCTAAAAATGCAACCTTATGAGAAACAGACCAAAATTAAGAGGCAACATCTGGCCATCTGCAGTGAAAAGCACAGCCATACCTCCCAAGCCCGCATTGCAAGCCATTTGAAGAAAGCCCAATAAATGCAGCAGCAATGGGACACATTTTAAATATTACTTGTACAAACTTCTAAAGTTTCAAGAGTAACCGAAACCAGGCTCATTGAGAGGAATGGGTATAGCCCCCACTCCCCAACAGAAAGCCCTCAAACAAGCATGCACACCAAACACCCTTAAAATAATGGTTCTCCTACCCACCACAACAACCTTGCAAGCAACCAGAATTCTGCAGCAGGAAACATCATTACCAATGATGGCTGACCTCAAAGTCTTCACACATTCACCACCTCTTGCCAGACTGTCAGACAGCTAAGCATTATTCCTACCCCCTTGACCACTTATGAGCCAGTACTAAACAGTGATAGGGAACAAAGCATGACAACGGCCACTTCCTATGAAAACCATGCCACTGTGGAGAATGACTGTCCACTCTACCCCAACATCCACAAAAACACCATGGAAGCCTGCCCCCATTACACACACACACACACACACACACACACACACACACACACACACACACACACACACACACACACACACACACACATACACCATCACCACCAGAGACCTACCTAACTCCTGCACTACCTACTGGTCATCTTGGACATAATCCAGCTCTAGCAAGATCATGGCAAAATGTGATCCCTAAACCAACTACCCACACATAAAACACCTCTAAACTCCACCCTATGCTTACCATCCTTCCTCCAAATGTCCTTCAGTGAATTAACTGTTAATTTCCCAACCTTAACTATCCGTCCATTTCATACTAACCTTACAATCCTTGCCTAACCCCCAAAGCAAAACTACCCCTCACAGCCTCCCCAATTCGTCAACCTAACCCTTAAACATCAAAGCTGCTCTTTGATAAAATGGTTTGTTCCCAAAACTAATCTGTTACTAATTTCTTCATAATATTTCCTAAAGCATTCAAACATATCTTTTAAATCAGTCACTTTGTTTTATTTTTATCACCTTGTTTGGAAATTATTTATTTAATAAGATTAGTGGGTTTTTTTAGATCTAACAGTCACCATGTGTAAGCTTTTTGGATTTATTGAGTAACTTTGTAAATTTATTTTTTTCTAGATTTACTGGTACTATATGATAAAGTGCATCAAGATACCTTTAATTTAATATTTTCAACTCAGCATTTGCTGATCTGTCATAGGGATTTAAAATGGATTTTAATTTATCTATATTAGACTGCAAATATCTCAACTCCTTATCCCACTCTTTTTTTACATATATACAAATGTTTAATTCTTCCATATAGATAAGCTTTTAAAAAATCTGAGAGAATTACTTCTGAAATGTCTCCATTATTATTAACTTCAATGTATTGATCTATTTCTTTTAGACACCATTTCTTAAAGTTTATTTTTTTTTAATTTTATTATATAAGTAGGAATTCTCTATAGTAAAGCATATTACTTGGCTTTAGCATTAATGCAAATGTAATAGCACTGTGGTCAGATAAATGGCATGAAGTTATCAATGCATCTTCAATTTTAGTGAATAACCTACCAGAAGTAAAAACGTTACCACTGTTTATCTGAGTGCCAAATCTTTAAGAATAATGTGTAAAGTTAAGAGACTTAGTTGGTTTAATATCATAGGTATCTCTCAAATGCTGAAAATTAATAAAATTATCTAAATATTTAGCTTAGAACCTTATTAGTAGTTGTGTTTTTACTAGAAAGTTAAGACACAAAACCTCATGCTGTGGTAGAACTAACAAGAAGGCTAAAACTTAACACGAATAGTCAAAGTGAATATTCCACTTTAATCAATGAAATAAGGCAAAACAAGGTCAAAATGTTCAAGTGCTTTTGTCCCGTACACAACGGAACTTCATCAGAATCATCTTTACTAGAAAGAATATAGTTAAACTGTCCTGCGATAATCAATTCACTCTTGTATTTCTTAGCAACTTTGGCTCCGATTCCAAATATCCAGTAAAAATTCACAGAAGTGTAAATTTTTTTGTCAAATTCTACTACTTCTAAACTCAACATGTCATTTTTATCTGAATAGGTATTTAATATTTTAGGCATAGTTAATGAAATTCTCC
Source organism: Protopterus annectens (assembly GCF_019279795.1). Taxonomy (NCBI): domain Eukaryota; kingdom Metazoa; phylum Chordata; order Ceratodontiformes; family Protopteridae; genus Protopterus; species Protopterus annectens. The sequence goes on from NC_056743.1 coordinate 537,399,514, forward strand.
AAAGAATAAGACTGCCTCTCCTTTTTAATTTAAAATGAGAGCTCACAAGAGTTGAATAATATTTTAAAATCAATCTATCTGCATCTTCAGATAACAAATGTGTTTCTTGTAAGAAAATTATGTGAACTTTATGCAATTTTAAATATTTTGTTTAAGCTACTCTTCTTCAATGGATTATTAAGTCCATTGATGTTTAATGAGGGACACTTATATGGTGATGTTCATAAGAATATGTAAATATCCATTTAGATGGGCTGGTTGGTGTGTGAATGATGATATAATCATACAGCCCATCCAAATGTCACCAAGCTAAACAGTTGTTACTGTTTCTTAATTTAAAACAATATTATTAATTACAACTATTTAGAGCAAACTCAGGCCATGTTAATAGGAAAAACAATATAAAGTATTGATTTGAGAAATATTCATATTTAAAATCATAGAAATATGAAGTTGGAAAATATGAATAGTAAAGGATATTATGTATTTCTGAATATATCGAAAATATCCCACAAATAATGCATTTCAAATTTCTCTATTTGATCAAAACAATTTATATAGTCATTTCTTCTAATTAATATTACTATATAAAATACTATAAATAGCCTAGTATTTAAGCATTTAGTTGGAGAAAATAAATAAATCCAGCAACACCTATAACACATTAACCTATAAACATCATTATACCAATACATATCAAGATCACATTTAATAAAACTTCTAAAACTCATTTAATAAAATGGGTGAAAGGGTGAAAGCAATAGAATACAGAAGTATAATTAAAAAGTGTTACAATTTAAAATTATATATTTGTGTATACATTATGTGCTTATATATCCATAATATATTTACATGGATGTGCATATATATATATATATATATATATATATATATATATATATATATATATATATATATATATATATATATATATATATATATATGTCTATACAGAGGCAAGGGATTAAATGAAAGAGCCTCAATTAAACCAGTTTTAAAAGCCAGAAGATAGGTATATGAGATATATATTCTTATGAATTTATGTTAGCATATATTATTTGTGTATTGAATATTAATTCATATTTTATGTTGAATATTAATACAGGTTTAGTTATCTAAGATTATTCTTAGATACCATTATTAATATTTTTGAATGGATTTTTTATGTTTTTCATGTATATATTTTTTATTAATAATGTAGACACTCTATCAGGTATGTCTAGCTTCCAACACAGTTATTGCTGTATATTTATATAATTTAGATGAACCCTATCCATATACTCGGATGGTCTCTATATATATTTGGATATATTTTATACATTTTTATGCTACAAGCAGATTGTGAGATGCTTTTTTTATATATATAAAATGCATTTTAGGTGGTCACATTTTTATCCAGATGAGACATGCCTTGCTCATTTAGTATTTTTTATGTTTCAATACTGTTTATACCTTTAAATTCAAATAAGATTGTGATGTCACAATGACTGAAAGATTATTTAAGAATCAGTTAGCAACAGGGTGTGTTATGGTCTGAAGAAGCATTTGTTAAAGCGGTCACCGTTTGTGTACACCAATAAAGTTGTGTTGTTTCTAGTACAAAGTTATACATTCTTTATAATACGCTATATGCGAGTGCATGGTTGCCTGTGCCTATACTGTATTATTTAATATTATCCTTGAACTTTTTTGGTAAGAGGCATTTACCCCAGTGAGTGTTTTATTTTATTTTATCTATATCTGTTATATGTACATATATATATATATATATATATATATATATATATATATATATATATATATATATATAAATACACACACACACATACACTTATATATATATATAACTGTGTGTATGTCTTTGTAAATTATGAGTAGGTGCTTGATATGTTTATTAACAGTTAAGAGAGTGAATATGTTCTATGTATCTATGTACGAGATGGTGCACTGGTCCGGCAGTTAACGTTGTTGCCTCCCAGCAAGAGGTTTTCCGGTTTGATTCTTAGCTGGGGTGCCTTCTGTGTGGAGTCCGCATATCCTGCCTGCATTTGTGTTGGTTTCCTCTGGGTGCTATGGTTTCCTCCCATGTTACAAAGACATGTATCTGGAGCATTTCTCCCCGGGCCTACATTGAAAACTGAGTCATTCCAACTCAGACTTTCCCAGTAAATAAATGTTAAATAAAATACATAAATAAAGGAGAGTAAATATACAAATGAGTGTTTTAAGTGAATATTTGTATTATGAATGTATGTATGTTACTATCTATACCTCTAGTCCTTGGAATTCACATTTAGCATCTAACTTCCATACAGGAAGCATTCTTTTATGATTACATGTAAAGTATCATGTACTTACAAATTCTTACTTTTCATTGCTATATTTTGAAATGTGTGGATCAATTTTTTGTTTTTGTATTTGTATTTTGAGATGAAACATGCTTGAAGTGATTAAAATCCAGTTTACTATAAAATAAAATTACACAGTTCACTAACAATTGCAGAACATTTTGAAGAGTCAAATCTTCTCATTAATATTATTTTCCAATAATTAGCAAAGTAACTCTGAATAATTAAGGAAACAGATGATGAGCAGAGTGAGGTGTTTAAGCATCGTCTCCTCTAAACTGTTTCATACAGCACATAAGACAACAGCTCATATTAAAGTTTAAGTATAGTAATGCTGTTATATGTAAATTAATATCTATATAGAAGTCAAATAAATATATTTCTCTAAGAGCATGTTTATAGTCATTATTAATAATTTTCAGTCACATGTCTATAAAAATATTTTTTATAAAAAACAATTTTATAGCAACCAGTGTGCAGATGTGTGAACCATATGTTACCCATATAAGATGTGCTGGCTTCCTACATGATTGTTTTCATTTGCATTTTAGTAATGAAGTGTTCCCTGTGTTTAACCTTACAGTTTTGTTGCATTGCACAGCTCTTTTGGGCATGACATCAGGTGTTAGACTCCACGAAACCATTTCAAGGAAAGCACTGGGACAACTGTATACTTACATAATACCAAAGGGTTATGGGGGATACTTAGATTTTGTATACAGTTGGTAATACCTTGTGTAAATAGATCTGTATACCCCTTATTTATGAATAAACAACTGTGGTTTGTGTAAATATGCATTTCAATTTGAATGTATTGCTGCATGTGCTAAGTTTACAGAATTGCAATGTAGAATAATTTAAGTACAGTTGCTTAATCTGTATCTTACCAACTTTCAGATGATTAGTAGGTCTCTATAACAATATTTTAATACATCATCAGATGTTATGTATGACACGTCATTCTCTGTTTACTATGCTAACAGTTCCATTCATGCTATGCATTTGTAAGTATTCTGCATTTCACCAACAGTCTTGATGCTTAACTACCTCCTTGTATTATATCTCAGGTCTTCCTTTATCTCTGGATCACCCATGGTCTATGTGAAATTAAACCTTTAGGTGTACAACTGTCTGTTGCAAGAAGCAGATAAGTTATTTTACTTATTAGATCTTATTTAATTAAACTATCTATTCTTATGAAGAATCTGTATTCAGAGGGACCCCAGGTAGAAAATATCAGAAAGATCTTGGGCAATACAAAAAATGTCAGAAATATAACACATAGCTAGAAAAGAAGTTAATGGCTTGCACTTGCATAAATGAATGGTTAATATGAAACAGTATATTAGGTCAGTGACAATAACTTATCAGTCAAGGAAAGTTGTTGTTGAGTCTTTCGTCTTTTCCCGGTTAGGGGTCGCCACAGCAGAACTCCGGTCTGCTAATGATTGGCAGTAGATTTTTACGTGCCGAGTTACCAGCTCGGACGCACAACCTTCAATGAAGGTACACCCATTCATGCATGTCTCCCCACAGAAGACGCTTTAGCTGAGAATCGAACAGGATAATGTCTTACTGTGAGGCGACAATGCTACTGCAGCACCACCACTGCAGTATCAGTTAAGGAAAGTAACCTTTTAAAATATCAGGACTCAGAATGCCAAGTCCTGAAATGTTTAGAATGAATAATCAAAAATCCATCTGGACAGTGTGGAAATATTTGTGTGTACAATATAACATGTAGCATGTTACAGAACCAAAGAAAGTGTAGAGAAAATTCCACTAGTGTAATATGTATTTATTTGTTTATCAGAAGTATTCTGCATAGCAGCAACTATCTCAATCATTATTAAAGCTTTATTATTAAAGCTATATTAGTTTTTTTTTCAATTTCTTTCCCTGCACATTAAAACCAGTAATATTATTTTAAACCAGCATTTTCATCATCATAAATGACATATTCATCTGTACTTTGATGATCTGCTGCATGAGTATATTATATTTACACTGTACTTATTTAAAGGATACAAC
>NC_056743.1:537406392-537426392 GCF_019279795.1 Protopterus annectens
AGTTGAACTTCAGCAGCCTATAAGATACAGAGTACAATGACAGGGCCTTCAGTCTATCCATGAAGGTCATGTGTTATAGGCACTGAATATTCTTGGTGAGAAACCTCTGAGGTCTCCCCAGCTGCTGCAGGTATCTGGTGAGGTATATACAGAAGGAGCATTGTACTCTATTAGTGGTCTGATGAGGGATAAGTACAGGGGAGTTATAACATCTTTAGCTCTGGATGCGATCCCTTACTTATGAGATGTGCAACATAGAAGGCCTTCCTTACAAATGTGAACAAATGGTGACTGAAGTAAAGGTTGCTATCCACAAGAGTTCCCAAAACTCTCACCACATGGTTTGAGCTTAGAGGGGTACTGTTAATATTGTAAACATGGCTTTGGTACCAGTCATTTGTCTCAGTAAGCCCTTTTTGTAGCATCTCAGCACCGTTTGGGGACTCAAGTTTGCAGTCATCGGTGAACTTGGTACATCACAGGCCATCTATTTTCATCTGAACTTCTGAGAAATAGATTCCAAACAGTAGGGGCCCCAGTACAGATCCTTGTCATACACCACTGATAAATGAAAAATACGAAAACTGGTGCAGGGCTGGATAAACTTCAGCACAGCTCGAAGAGTAAAAATAACTTTAATTATTACAAAAGAATGTAAAATTAGCAAATAATAACTATTCAGTTATAGATTATAGAATATAGATTTCCAAAAATATATAATTATATATGGTAAAAAGGAAATGGATACATATTTTTATATTTTCATAAAAAAGGAATAAAAACATAAGTATTCTAATAAATAATGCTAAAATGTTGCAAAATAAAATATAAAATAAACATAATACAGGGAATTGTAAAATATAAGAATAAATAATAATTGTTAAAATAAAGGTTGATAATACATGCATGATAATGACACTATAAAATAATACTATACTATATAATATATATAATGTATCATACTAATATATAACAAATTTTCTATATATTTGTATTAATGTATATAGTTTATAAATTATTTTAAAACATTTTACATTTAACATTTTATACATACCTATAATTTAAGTTTATTGTTTTTTAATAAGTTTTCAAATGTTTTATATTACAGTTCGCTTTAAAACCACTGATAAATGGTCTGCTGGTGGAGGTGAAATTCCCAACTTTGACTGTATGCGTTCTGTTAGTGAGCTACTTGACTACCCATCTAGTGACATATGGGTTAATTCCCAGCTGGGTGAGTTTCTTAATGATGCCTGAGAGGGGGAGTGTGCCTTGGCTAAGTCAAGATAGGCTGTATGTACTATTTTCCCTTCATCCAGGGCTTTGGTGACATTCTCAAATGAGTCCAGCAGGTGTAATAAGCATGATTTACCCTATTTGGTTGGGTCAAGAGTTTGAAGTTCACCTATGTCTTTGCTGATAAGGTCCATGATGATTCTCTTCATGGCCTTGCAGATAAGTCTGGTTAGGCTTATGGTTCTATAGTTCACAAGATCTGTTAATGGACCCCCTTTGTCCAAGGGAATTACTGCTGCTATTTTACAATCTGCTGGGACAAATCCAATACTTAGACTGTGGTTAAACAGAGTGCCAAGTGGTTCCACTAGGTCCAGTTTTAGAACATTTAGTAGGCAGCCTGGGATGTTATGTGGTCCCATACAGGCTATGTTTTTGGCCATGGAGAGTGCAGTTGTGACCTGCTCATTGGAGATACTAAGTAGAGGACTGGTGACACATATGCTTTGGAGTATGTCTGTTGGAGACAGGGGCTGTGAAGTTTGCACTAAATCTGTCTGCTAGCAGGTTGGCAATGTCTTCGGTGCCAGTATGAGTGGTACCATCAACTACTAGTTTGGCACAAAGCTGGGCCTTCCCTTTTAGATTTCTGACATAGCTAAAGAATGCCTTGCAGTTATTGTTAGCTAGAGATGCTACTTCAGCTTTGTAATTAGCTTTAGAGGGCTTTACAACATATCCAATTTACTTGTTCAAGCTGCGGAGTGTGTCCTCCCTCTTCTGAGTTAGTTCCCTCTTGTTCTAAGACATTAGATTCTTTCTCTTGTTGTACAACCTATTTATGCTTGATACTCACCAGAGTGGTTTGTTTGTTTATGAGGACATTGTTTTGATATGTTCAGGTACAGCTGAGTCTATACATTTGTATAGGTGTTAATAAAGGGCAGTTGTATACACCTCTGTATAGGAGTCATTGCTTGCAATGGTAGCAGGGGGTTGAAACTATTTATGCCATCATTTAGGAGGCTAGAGTTTGCTTTGGAGAAATTTGTCATCCTTTTTGCTCTTGGGGGTTTCAGGTATGATTGTGACTTTGAATGAGACTGGTTTATAATCAGACCTTTACAGGGAGGGCAACAAGCAGTGCAGAGACCCCCCTATGTTGGTGAGTACTAAGTCTAGGACATATGTGCTCCTTGTGGAGGTGCAGAGTATCTGTTCCAGGACATTTGTATTAATAAAGTCCAGGAAACCTAGGGTAAGTGTGTCTATGCTCATATATGACTCCCACTCATTTGATGGATAGTTGAAATCACCCATGATCAAGGTGTTTGGCTGTATAGTAAGTGACTCAAGTAGGTTCAAGTAGTCAGAGTGGTTCTTGTTGTTCATGGTGAGGAACTTATAGCTAACAATGATATGTAAGGGGTTTTTACCTACAGTTAGTTGGACTTGGAGTAGCTCTAGGAAGTTGTACTGTTTGACCAGATTTGAGATGTATTTTTCTTTAATGAAAATGTATATGCCTCCACTTTTGGTTCTGTCACACTTGTTTTGAGGTGTGAAAGTATGGAAGGCATTGTAGCACTACATGGCAAGGGTGCTCTCTGCTGTTTTGAACCATGTTTCTGTGACTGCACAGACATTGGCATCTTCCAAGGTAAGGTGTGCTTCCAGTGAGTGCAGTTTCTGATTTAGACTCTTAGAATTAAGCAACATACCTTTGTCTCTTGTGGATTTTTTATGTTGGCAATTTTGTTATGACATTGCCTAAAAAAGGCACTATGGGGAAGTGAAGTACCTTTTACAGTAACAAAAGCCAAGAGGTGACAGATGAAGACCATCTCTGGCAAAGCAGCACTGTCTGTCAACTATATCGTCCCAAGTTGACAGACACTGGATCCCCCTGGATTGACACCAGAAACTAAGCCAGTTGTTGAAATCAATCATTTTTTGTTTATGTTGAGGCATCATCCTATATGAGAGTAGAATGCTGTTCAGGGCTAGGGACATACTCAGAGAGCTCAATCATGTATCTCGTCATATCATCCAGAGAGGTACATCTCAAGTCATTCTCTCCAACATGGGCTATGACAGTGTCATAACACTACCTGTTGTTCAGAGATTTCAGTGTGTGTGTGATCTGACGGAGCCTGGCACCTGACAGAAAGCTGACCATGACCTTCTCCTTGTCCAAGCTGGTGAAAGGGACATCTGTATGCCTGACTATGGAGTCGCCTATGACCAAGACATTTGGGTTTGAGGTGTTTTGCCTTAGGGGCTTATTGGTTGAAATACTGTTGTGTGTATTATTATGTGTAGTGGATTCTATTGGGTCTGCACTGTGTGCAGTAGGCTTGCACTTGGGAGGTCTCTGATCCTTAGGTAGGCTTCTAGCGATTACCTCTGCGTATGTGGGTTTATGTGTTGTAAGCTTGTTATGTGCAACAGTTGAAGTGTGTGTGCTAACAACCTGTTTGATATATGTTTTTTATGTGAGAAAATTGATTCCAAATTCATAGTATACATACATCTCTTTCATGGTGTATTTGTTTGTTTTAGGAGTAAATGTTTATCAGCATACATGAGGCAATTGCTGCAATGCCTCAGGATGCCCAGGTCAATCAGGCTGGCTGGAGAAATGGTGGAAAACTGTCCATCCATTATGGCAGGTATATACTGTAGTAACTAGAGGGGAGTGGGATAGATGGAAAAAAAAGAATCTGTTCTATGGAGGGCTAGGGTAGAAAACTGTGTCAATGCTTCACAATGAACATATGAGTTGCTCACAGGGAAACAGTGCAATCTTTGAGCAGCTCCAGTAAACAGAGTGCAGTGCTTAAATACAAGTGAAGATAAACAATTTTAAACAATTTTAAACAAAGTAACCAAAGGGAAAACCAAGACTGAGCCTTATTCCAGCAGTCCCCGACTCAGATGGGTCTTGGCTACACACTTCCACCACAAGGGTGTGGGAGAGCATTCTTAATTTAAAATGGCTGTTTTTGTGTTCAAATGATACCAGTCTAGATTCAGCAAACCTGAATCTATCCTGTGCTATAAAATGGAGAAGTACTAGAAATTCCAAGTGTAGAAAACTGCAGTCACAGCAGTAAAACATTTTAAATAAAACAGCAATTCAGTAGAATACTCCCAAGAGAGTGTAGACCACAAACACTCCTAGTGTGAAATAACTGGTCTGGAGCCCAAGTGCTTAAACCAGAAGAAGGACACTTAGAATAAACAGGCACAATAAGCCTTCACCAGCAATTCCCAACTTAGAAGAGTGTAAGCTACACTCTCTTGCCACAAAAGTCTAGACAACAAACCTTCCTAATATAAAATAAATGTTTTGTAGCCCAACAGCTTCAACCAGAAATAAGACACTTTCAGAATAACAGACAAATCTTCAATCAGCAATTCCCATCTTAGAAACGTGTTGGCTAACCTCTTCTGCCACAAGAGTTTAGACAACAAATCTTCCTAATGTAAAATAACTGGTTTGAAACCAAAGTGCTTAACCAGAACAGACACTTAGAATAACAGGCACAATAAGTTTCACCAGCAATTTTCAGCTTAGTAGAGTGCAGGCTACCCTCTCCTCTCACAAGAGTCTAGACAGAAAATTTTTCTAATGAAAAATAACTGGTTTGGAGCTTACGTGCTTAAACCAGAACTAAGAGGTGTAGAATAGCAGTTACAATGTAATCAGGCTACTAACAAGCAGTAATGCATGCAACAGAATAAATGCAGCTGAACACTTTTAAGAACAAGCAGCAAAAGCAACATAAAGTAATAAAGTAGGAAGAAACACAAATAAAGTAAAAACAGCCGAATAAAGTGCATTTTTTAAATATTTTTAAAGTTAAGTGAGAAAGGTGAAAACAGAAGATAATTCAAGGTTAAGAAACTAAGGGGGTAGGCCTTTTCAGCTGATCTCTCCATACTCAGTAGAAAGAGCTAAAGAGATAGGACTGGGAGGAGTGTCCCAAATAAGTTTTATAGTAGGGTGGGCAACTCAAAAGCTACCAAGTTTAAGAATACAACAGTTGGGCAGGTGAGTGGGAAAAATAAAATACAGACAGAGATCAGCAATAATCAGGCAAAGTACAGCAAGCAAGCCAAACAATAACTCTAGCTAAATAGAGATGCCTGCAAATGTTTCTAAGTGAGGAATGCTATTTCTCAACTACTCCCACTAATTAGCTGATGTTATTCACAGTTTGCAAAGGAATTATTCACTAATGCTTCTAAATGACTATACCCAAGATCTCTTAAAACTACAACACAGCAAAAAACTTAAAACACATGAAACTATGAAAATACTATGACATAATACAAGTAAAAGGTAAAAAAATAGAAGTAACCAATCATTAAATGAAAAACCAAATCAGAGAGCTTCTGGAAGATTTTAAAATTAGTTAAAAACTGCAACATATTGTCATCTTCTTCTTCCTTTTCTGGTATTCTGTATATCCTAATATTATTTCTTCAAGATCTATTTTCTAGGTCCTCTAGTTTTTCCATAAGTGAAGTATGTTGTATTAACAGGAATTCTATGTGATTCTCCGTCTGCCATTCTGCAATCCAGGTCATTTAATGTGTCTTCTATTGCTGAGATCTGAACAGAATATTGTTTTATGATCTCTTTTTTAACATTTTTATTTGTTTCTTGGAATCTTATTTTCTATTGTCCATTTGATCTCAAGTTTATCAAATTTAACAGAAAGCTCCTGGATTCTGCCCATTATATATTGTTGTTCCTTTTTCAATGACTTGTCTTAAAAGTTCACTTTTCAGTGGTCCATTCTGTCATAACATTCAATAAAACTTCTGAAAGAAAAATCAAATAAAAAACATAAAAACTTGACTTTTCTTTCAAATAGTTGTCCAAGTTTGTTTCAAAAAATCAATATGTATAAGAAAATAAGTTTTTGTTAAGTTTGTTTAATAAAATCCTGTCAGTAAAAAGAAAAGAAAATATAGCTAAGACTTTGTGCTGTTAGCAGTTTGCCATCTTGGCCACAACCCCCAATATGCATGTTTTTTGTTAATATTTTGGGAATATATGCATCTAAATCTACAGTACAGAATTATATATGTTCATGCTGTGACTATATTTGATAAGTAATTGTTTTAAGTCATTTCTGTTTACGAGATATGAGTTAAATTTACCTTCCAGTTCTTTCATTGTGTTTTTTGCTGGAGGTTAAAGTCTTTGAAAACAACTACAGAATAATGGCCATATAATGCATAAATTCAGAATTCATAGTTCACTGGTAAAATGTACTTTACTTTGTTTAATAGCTATTCGACAACCTGTGACTCCTTTATGAGACAGACTTGGCAGAATGAAGTGGTTTATATGAAGAGTAAAATAAAATAAAATGTAATCATTTGAAACATTGGGACCTGTTAGAGCAAGTCATAAAACATGGAGGCTGAACAAAGCAGACACATATATCTTGAGATGGCCGTTTCATTAAATAATTCCCTTTTCTTTGAGTTATGGAGATTTTGTTGTTGGTGTATATAAGGTCAGGTTGTGTGGGGGGTGCAGGAGGGCTTGATCCCCAACAAAAAAGGAAGTTTTAAGCAGAAGAGCAATCTTTGAGATTCAATTTTTTCCAGTGTTCTTGGTCCTTTTATTCCTGCTTGTCGGCACTCAGAATTTCAAATGATGACAATTCAGTTGGGAGCCAAATAAATAAAACATTCTCTTTCTTATCTGAAAATGATCAATAGGTAGTCATAGTGTAAGCAGCATATATAGTGTCTAATTTGATTATGCACATGTGCGAATGTGAAGGATATGTTTTTAAATGTTCTAGCTCTGTTTTTATGTTTTTATCCACTGTGATGCATCTCTCAGGACCCAGCCAACAGCAATGGCTGTGATTTTTATTTTTTTATTTTTTTTTTTTTTTATTTCTGAAATTTGACAGGCTACACATAAGGTCATACTGCATACTTCTGGTTCTGCTACTGTATAACTTTACACAGACTTCATTCAGTAGTTGGGGTAAAACAGATTTAATCATTCTAAAATACATATCTTTTCAAACTTGCGTGTTTTTTTCATGCTGCCTTGAGAATCAAAGCATTTACTTCACTTTAATGCTATAATAAGAAGGACACGATCTTAACTGCAATATCAAAGTTTGTGAAAGTTCTTATTAGAGCATGTTTTATAACAAACTTTTCACATAGCAAAGGGATACAGGAAAAAGTAAACATTTTACAATCTAAAAAATAGTAAGAAAGTGATTCAGAAGGAGTACTTCTTTACAAAAGCTATATAATTATATAGATTATAGTTTTATGGCCACTAATTTAATAATATCTACTCTACTACATGTTATTACTGTAAACCAGCATCACACAGCTGTGGGGAAATGCTACTGTGAAAAAAAGTAAATGTAATATTAAAAATAACTTGCTCACAGGTGCAGCTCATATTTCTTGCATAATGTTTCCTCCAGGGACATATTCTGCAATCAGATTTTGAAACCAAGTCCTTAAATTTGCATGTGGCAAGCACAAACAGCACAGCTATGGTTTTGGGAGATGGGTCATACATGACAAGAATACTGAGTTTGATGAAAAACTCTAAAACATTTCTGATGATCTTTTTTGTGCATATTCAGCTGTTGTTTTTTTCTAAAGGCATAATGTATAAAAATCTGTTAGAACACTGTTCTTCTCCTACTGACTATGGTTCCTTGCAGTATTTACTGTTTATTCTGAAATTTTTATTTTTATTTATTTATTTATTCTTTTTTTTCCAATATCTTGTAATTATAATGAAAACTCAACTTAGCAGCTTTCATATCATTTTTTTTTATCCTGTACTTCTGTTGTGGTCATGTAGCCACAAAGGAAGTGGATGCAAGGAGATAAAAAAATGCACAATGTCATAGTTCAGGCACTCAGATGGCATTACTATTTAAGGAATACAGTTGTATTCCTTAAACATTAGTTTTGCCTAGGAGACAAGTCTTTGATTTTTCTTTTTCTTTTAATTATATACAAGTAGTATATATATATATATATATATATATATATATATATATATACATATATACATACGTATTCACTTTACAAGCTCGAGATACTGAAATCTTGAATTTCAGTATCTCGAGACCAAAACACACAAACTGCAAAAACATGAAAACCCAAAACACTGACACCCATAACATTGAAAATAACACTCCAAAAGCAAAATGCAACCCTCCCTTAACATAAATACACTAAAACAACAAAAACCAAAAGAAATAACTCTACCACACATATAAGCAGGGAGGTAAGCCTCCCTGCACTCCTCAAAGTGGTGGGCTGCACCCCCACACAAACACTACTTATATATACCAACTCTGAAATCACACTAACACAAAAAAAAGAGAAACCTAAAGGAACGCACAGTACTTTCCTATTCCACAATAAGACAAACCTAAAGGAATGCACAGTACTCTCCTATTCCACACTATTATACCTATCTCATGATAAACACACACACTACACACATAAAAAACACACCACTTTCAACACGTACACACAGACATACACACACACACACACACACACACACACACACACACACACACCTACCTATCCTAACTAGCTTGTAAAAGTTCCCAAAACTTTATACCAAACCACATTCCTACACAAAATACTAAAAGCTATACACCTACCTAACCCTCTGAACATACCCACATGTCGTCCGACATCTTTCCTACCCAGAAACCACTTACCTTAAAGTTACAGCAGACCGGCTATTATTTGACAAACTAACATTCGATAATATGCAGTTTCAAGCAACTGCACTTTTGTGCTTCTGGTCTCGAGATACATAAATTTGTGATTTCTTTATCTCGAGCATGTAAAGTGAAACCATATATACACATCTATCTATCTATCTATCTTTACATATATATATATATATATATATATATATATATATATATATATATATATATATATAGACCAATGCAAACAAAAAGCAATTTGACATGTGGTACATCAGGCAATAAGCACCTTTTCAGTGGCCGTTGTTTCTGTAGCAGTTAAAGGTTTTACAGGCTCAGATTGCTACTCCAAGTCCCAACCCTCCACTGAGGGTGCAACACACACATCCGCATGCACACACTCACACCTAGTGCAAATTTAGAGAGGCTAATCCACCTACCGCATGTTTTTGGAATGTGGGAAGAAGCCAGAGCACCAATGCAAATGCATGGAAAAAAATTCAGATGCTACACAGAAGACACCCCAGCCAAGAATCGAATCAGAGAACCTCTTGCTGTGAGGCAACAATGCTAACTGTGCTTCATATTACTGAAGATTAATTATCATTCAGTCTTAATTATTAATTTCTGTGTTCTTTTCTAACACTATAAACAATCTCTCTATACAGCCTTTCAACACTTTATTCTATTTCTACAAATGGACCCCATGAGACAGACACACAGATACAAACACACACATATACACACACACACACACACACACACACACACACACACACACACACACACACACACACACACACACACACACGCACACACACACACACACACACACACACACACACACACACACACACACACACACACACACACACACACACACACACACACACACACACACACACTCACTCACAATCTGAACTAGTTTGCCATCATTCAGAAGTTTTTTTTTTCTATAAACATGAATTAATAATCTGTATCAGGAAATTTCATTTTTATTGAGAATTTATCTGATATTTTTCATGTTCCGTTGTTTCTGATCCACTTTTTCCTATTTTATATAAATCTAAATTACAGTTAGTGTGTGGTGTTAGCATAGATATTTTATGTACTTTAGAAGACAGTCTGTGTGTATACACATGTGCATGCACGTGTGAGTGGGTGAGGGAGTATAGATGCGGTGATTATTAGATACTTTCTATACTCAAGCTTAATGTGTAATATCTCCACAGAAGTAACAAAAGCTGTACAGACTATGGGTCAGATTCCAAAAGAGTTGTTCTCAGTTTATGTCTGTTCTGATTCTGAAAGAGTTTATCTCAGTGGAAATACTATCTGTAAACAGACTTACTCCGGAAGCCAGATTCTACAAGGCATGCTCACAGCATACTGTCAGTACAATTGGTCACACTAAGTGGTCTCTTACACTGAGAGTTAATCATTTGGAATTGGGGCTTGTGTAGCTTCATTTACTAAGATCAACATTTCTTTATGTTGTACAGTATTCACCATCTGCTGAACTAAAGAAGTATACATGCACTTTTAGTCTGTGAATATTACTGCAGGTATAAGCAAGACCTTGATATAGAAATATGCACATATGCATTGCAGGAAACAGTATTTGTTTACTATATGATAATTAGCTAATGAGCTGAGCCATACCAAATCTTTTGTAGTGAGAACCTGAGCCAAAGACATATCTATTTAAACCATCTATCTATCTATCTATCTATCTATCTATCTATCTATCTATCTATCTATCTATCTATCTATCTATCTATCTATCTAAAGTGGTACACACAAGAAGCACACAACAACAATAATTAGCTTAGTTGCAAAGGAAGGCAATAAACAACTATGTTAAGTGATCGATTCAAGATTTATGAGTAATAACATAATTCTGCTGAAGATGAAACTAAACCTTGTGACAGAATAAACAACGCAAGTAAGAAATACAATTCTATAATCCTTGTGTGTTGAGCATCTGTGGTTCTTAATAAAATCAGCAATATAATATATAAAATCCTTAATGAATAATAAAATAAAAACTCTTTAAAGCATTTCATGCAAGAAAATATGAACAGTTCTATTCATCCTGTTTTCACTGGCTCTGTTTTTTTTCTCTTGCAAGATTGTCTGTGTGTGGTATTTTGGGCACCTAAATAAACACTACTTAATATACTTGACATCCTATAATGTATATTTTCATGTGGTTTGTTAGGTTACCTCACATGTAACCATTGCTATAATCACATTATCTCTTGTTTCTTTTTAACAGATCACTGGTATGGGAAATAACTATGGTGAAGAACTACTATCTATGTAGTTATCAAAATGGTTGTGACAAAGGGCAAGGCAAGAGGGAGTGGCTTATTAATCATTTCACCACTCCCCTCTCCTTCTATTGATGGCAACCATGTTTGAAATGATTATCTGTGTTTTCATTTGAAAGCGATGATGAATACTTGACTGATCAAGCTGCTTATAATACTGAAATAATTAAATCTTATTAATGTCAAAAAGATACACATTGATTGACTAAAGCAATCCATGTTGTTGTTGTTGTGTCTTTCGGCTTTTCCCGGTTAGGGGTCGCCACAGCGGAACTCCGGTCCGCTAATGATTGGCAGTATATTTTTACGTGCCGAGTTGCCAGCCCTGACGCACAACCTTCAACGAAGGTACGCCCATTCACGCATGTCTCCACACAGAAGACGCTCTAGCTGAGAATCGAACAGGACAACATCTTACTGTGAGGTGACAACGCTACTGCAGCACCACCACCACCGCAGTGGTTAAAGCAATCCATGTGCACATTGTAAATCCAGCAATGGCCACAAGAAGAAGTCTTGCTAGCTATTAATACAACAAGATACAACCAACAGTGCTGAAGAAACATGGAAAATGAAAAGGGGAAAGTAGAACTATATTAGAAATATAAAGTATATTTGAGTACAGAGAGTAAAGAATAATTAGTAAATCCAGCATTACACCAATGATTTCAAGGATTATGGCTTAAACTTTACAGACTATCTGAAATTTATTTCACAGAAGACACTGACTTTTTTCTCCATTTTGTTGAATTCATATGCCCCGTAATATTGTTTCAGGGTAACGTTTAAGAGTATGGGAGCACTTGATTATAATGATATCAATATGCTTTACTTTAACAGCAATTACAGTAGTTAATTTATGTCATTTTTTATGTAAAATTTAACTGCTTTGCTATTCCTACTTCCCACAGATAAATGCAATATATATATTACTCCTGATTAATACAGCTTCCTGACAGCCAATGTATGTATCAGTTGACCAAACTCTCTATTATAGAGGACTGCATATATGTTTCATAACTTTTACTGTAATATGTTCATTTATTTTTCTTTTTTATGTTTACTTTTAACCATATAAGTTAAAGTGTCTGCGAACTTAGTATATCTATGACCTGGAGCACAGACAGCAAACATACAACACAATATAGCAAAAGTATCAAAATAAGCAAATCATATGATAAGCATCTTATAGGGTTACAGTATTATATTCTAATTAAACTACAGACAAAAGCATCACACAGCTGATCTAACATCTTTATCCAGTGCAGTATACGCATTTATATCCCTAAAGTACAGTTCTCAGGCCTTCGTGTAAGACACTTAACAAATAGCTATGTCATGAGCTTAAGAAACAAATTATAAGCTATTATTGGCAATTAACATACTTCTAAATCAAGCTAACTTAGTCCTTAAAATTACAAAGAGAGAGGTTTGGATATTTAAGTGTGAAGCCAGTAAGATGGAATATAGTAAAAGTGGTAATTATATCATTTAATTCAATGAAGAAGACATATTCAGAAAATGAGATAAAACTGAGGTTTTTGTTAGAAAACAGAATGTTTAATCAACTGCAGACAAGGAAGGTGACCTCAGGAAAAAAAAGCAGAATAGTGGACATATCTTGCCAAATTTAGCCATCATTAGGAGGGTTATACAGATAACTTATGCTTGAAAAGGAGACATCATTAATGGCGATTCTTTCAGTTAAGGTCTAGGAAACAGCTGCAGGCTGCTGTCACTGCAAGATACTTACAGAGGCTCGCATTGCATATGGTCAGAGCAGGAAGATTTCTGAGGTACAAGAGACAGCACTCTATAGAGAGTTGATACTGCTTTGAAAAAATAGTGGCTTCATTGGTGGATATAGCACAGGGTCATCGCCTAATGATCTGCAACTTGGATTCTGTGCCTTAAGGGGGCAAAGAAATGAAAATGTAGACAGTTTATAAGCCAGAGGGAAAAAGAAATCCAGTTTAACTGGTGTACAAATCATTATGGCTAGCAGAAAAGCAGATCCTTCTCTAACGTGGAGGGCTTTGTCAGTAATTAGAAATGATTTTGGTACTTGCCAATTTAATAAATCTAGAAATTCTTTATTAAGTATTTTGTGATAAGCTTAAAGCTATTAATGTGAATGTGGATTAATATTTGGTATTAAGACAAACTTGTAGACAGGATGAGCTGTATTTGCTGTCAAAACTAGATTTGTCTTTATCGCAGCTTATATAGAGCTAGATCACCATTGTTGAGACATGAACACATCAGTAGTACTTGCTTCATACCTAATCTAACAATGAAATGTGTGCATGTGTGTGTGTGTGTGTCTGCACCTGTGTGGATATGTGTGTGTGTTTATTTATTAATTTATGATTTTTTTTATTAACTGGATTGTCTGAGCTCTTTGTGAGCCGCTCTTCAACAAAAGCAGGGGAGAAAAGGTTCAGAAACAAAGTATATTTATCAAAAGTACAGTACATTACAAGAATAGAAAACACCTTTGACAAGTTTTTCAATATGGATACACAAAGCTTAAATGTTTCTTGTTCACAGTGTACATGTTATATGCAAGAGACACAAACACTAAGCATAGTTTCACAGTGTACATGTTATGTGCAAGAGACACACACAAAGCATAGCTGTAAAGCAGTCATTCTAAAATTTAGTAAGGTGTTTATACAGAGATATTTAGTTGGAATGGAAGGTAATAGAGCAGAAGGTAAGAGTAAAATACAGACTTATTTGCTCAATGTATAATGAATGCAATAGTAGGATTTGAGTAGGAGACAGGTTTAGAAAGTACGCAATAACCAAAATAATAAATTTATCTGCATGGGTATATATGGTAATACGAGAGATTGTTTTTTAGTCTTGTATGAAAAATAATTGGGTTGGGGTATAATTTACTGGCTGATAGAAGATTTTTCCATATTTTATTTACATTGATAGACTACAATGAGTCACCATAATAATTATCTTAGTAAGAAGACTTTAACTGACAGATCTTAAAAGATGCATGTACAAATAATTATTGTACTTGGAGCTTTTCTCCCTTGCCTTATTCTGAGAATGGGCTTTGGGCATAGTAGCACTCTCCTGATTAACAAATATAAATAATTAATTAAACAAGTACATAATATATAATTGTGAACATCTATGTATACTCACATTTGTGTCACAAACACACACAAGCTCTTGCCTAACAGCAATGACTGAAACAATACTAATTGTCCAGGTCCCCTTCAATAAACACATTACACTAAATGACATTTCACAGCCTTTATTAAAATTCCATAGACATAACTTATTGATTAATATTTTAGTTTATTAATCACAGCATAAACATCCATATAACTGTTAATAGGGCAGTGAGACCTCGCTCACCCTGACCAAATAAGCAGCGTCCTTACCTCCGCTCATTTATTTACTTATCAAGCAGCGTCCCATCGCTCACTTTCATTTCCCACTTACTGACTTAAACATCCAACCAAATAAGCGTCCTTACCTCCGCTGGGTTACATTTATCAAGCAGTGTCCAATAGTTTGCTTTCATTTCCCAAATCATTGAACTTCAAACACCAGAGGGGGATCTGAAGAGGGACAAGCCTGCCCCTCTTCTGCACCCACCAGACTGACCAGATGGCTCCCCCTTCTTCATACCAAACTTCCAACAAAACCTTCCAAAACAAACTTAACTGTACATTAATGGTTGAGGCCAAACATCATTGGGTGTACTCCCTCCTCTCTGAACAATATTGGATGCTTGCCATCAACCCCCAAAGGCCATCATATAAATCCCCAAAACAAGCAGTTGCCTAAACAGTTGAAATTAAACTGGCGCTCCTTCTCCAAATCAAAAGTAATACCCATAGCCTTGTATAACCACTATAAAACAAACATATTTCACTGATCCTACTACCCCTGATCACTTTGTAATTATTCCCAGGTTATTACCTGGCAAATGTACCACCAAAACACTAAAGATCCAAACACCATCTGAAACAAAGCAGTTCCAACTGCATGCCATCCTACTTAGCCACAGTGTCATTTACTGTCCACAGGCCATAATAATGATCAAAATGAGATTTCCTGTTCTAAAAGATCTGTATACTAGTAATCCAACCACTGTACCTGCTACTTATACGGCAAAATGTCTGAAGACCAGAATAGCATGTAATCCAACCACTGTACCTGCTACCTATAAGGCAAAACATCTAAAGACCAGAATAGCATGAAATCCAACCACTGTACCTGCTATCTATAAGGCAAAACGTTGAAAGACCAGAACCACTGTATCCACTATCTATAAGGCAAAATGTCTAAAGACCAGAATAGCATGTAATCCAACCACTGTACCCACTCTATCTATAGCAAAATGTCTAAAGACAAGAATAGCATTTGCCAACCAACAAACAACCCACCATAATGAGTCCAATACTTCCATAAAGCCAATACCCCCTGATTGTAACCCAATGAACCTCCATTTCTCCAAAAACAACCATTGTGACAAAACTTATCTTGCCAATAGCCGTCATGTGCCAGTCTTCCCACTATCAACTTACCTCAACCCTTCAAACATCCAAACCACCATCCAAGAACAGTAAAGTCAAATAACTTTGTCACCTGTACAGCTGTAAAAATCAGTTCACACTTGTCCTCAAGTATCATCCATAAAACTTTTTTTTTTTTTTTTTTTTTACATCTGGCGAATCAGTCATTGTGTCCATCCACTATCAACCCACAAAACACACAATGCCTTCCTTAAACCTTCATACTTCTGCATAAATGGAAATGTGTTTCTCATACATCCCCAATACAGACACACACATACCTTACAATGCTCTCTCTAACCCTTCACCTAGCCTTAAATGGGGGCCAGATCACATACATCCTTCTGATTCCCCCATGGATCACTGTATGGATTCTGGCAGCCTCCCTGAATCTGTATTTAACAAATGCAGGAGCGATATGACAAGTGTTGCGCTTATTAATTCAGCCCCTTTGCATATACCGGCTCTGCAACCCCCCCCCCCCCCCCCATAATGATGCCAAAACAGAGATGGGAATCAAACCCTGCTACCTTGTGTCTAAGAGGCAAACACATTATCACTATGCTGCCCCTTTATATCTACATCATGCTACTTTCTGGATCTAGGGACTCTAAATCAAGAACCCTCCAAATTTTAAAGGACACCCTACATTATGAGATAAATATGTCCATTCTGCCTACCCTGGCCAGAATTAATGTTTGTTTACAGTAAATAGCAGTAAAAGTGCATGCCAGCCATACCTCTCAACCTCCTAGAGCAAAATATCTGGACAAAGCTATAAATAAAAGTGGGAGAAGGGCCCAAAATTAGGGACTTTTTTTTATATTGCTCTCACAAATTTAAAAAGTTGATAGATCACCAGTGTTGCATTAGCATGAATTTTGAATGTTGCAATAGCATGAATTTTTGGAAGGGTTCTGGGTATACCCCACAACCTATGAAGTAAGTATGCAGCAAATGACAGATTTCAATAGAAGATGACATGCATCAGATAGCCGTTACTTTCCTTAACCCAGTCATCCAAACTACCCAACTTGCATTGTCACCTTTCCCCACATGCATGGAAGGCAACTGTTATGTTAGACAGCTTGCAGCCCACAAAAAACTGTTTATGGCTTGGCTGGAACCACACCAACTACACAAAGTCTCAGTTTTGTACTAGCACAACCAACAACCACCTTACTGGCCAACAAATGCTGGACCATTCATTCACCCCCTCCCACACCAGGAAATTGGGGTCTGCAGACTAACGAGTAGCCACTTCCTCAGCAGCAAGTCATGCTTTACTTTTGTTTCTCTCTCTCTTTTTTTATCTTTTTGTTTTAATTTTTTTTCTCTTTTCTCCAGCCTAATCCAAATATTGCTACCCCACATACCCCTCAACCTCTTAAAGCAGTAAATCTGGGCAAAACCAAAAAGAAAAATGGGACAAGGGACCCAAATATGGACCATTTTTTAAATATTGCTATTACAAATCTAGAAAATAGTGGAACAACAGGCTCCATACCAGCAGGAACCTCCCAATAAACAGCAGACTGCAAATCAATTGCCTGCCACCATCCCCAACTACCGTCTGCAATGATCAACCACCAACCTTACCTGGAAACCACAATTCCATGAAAATGGACCAACACATCATACCTCAATCCAGTCATTCTGCGGAAATCTGTACAACTGAGCAGTAGGCTACCCAGTGTATTCTCTCTCTCTCTCTGTCTCTGTTTCTCCATTCCAAAATCCAAATGTTCTGCAAAAAACGTAGTCCTCAACCTTTCAACTCAAAACCTGGACAAAGCCTTTCAAAATGGAGGACAGAAGTGTCATAATATAGACAGATTTAAAAATATTGCACTTCCAGTTAGAAAGTGGCTAGTATAACAGTAACTGTGCTGCCATGCCATTTTCAAGAACTCTAATTATATGCTGCCTAAAGAATGGGGTCCATTCCCTTCATGGAATTAGAAACCCAAAATGGTTGGAGAAATTAATCCACGAAAAAGCATATACATGTACATTCAGATTCAGCTTTGAAGATTACAGCCAGTGTAACATCTAAGTGGACAGATTTAATATTAGATGCATGTGCTTATGTGAAGTATGTGTTCATAATGAAAAGAAATGTGTGAAGCACCACAAGTAAACTATCCCAATGTATAGAAACACTCCAAACTCTGCCAAGGTTTCCACTTCTTTAATAAAATAATAGAAAAATCCAATAAAATTAAGTGCTTTTGTCGCTTGCCAAGAGAGACTTCATCAGAATAAGCTCACAGACAAAACACACCATTTTTATAATACATATACCATGAGTGGCAGTAAAATTAATCAACAACATACATTTCCATTTTGATGTCACTTCCTTCCATCCAGGCTTATTCTGTTTATGTACAGAACATTTTAAGAATATATCATACCATCACATTGTATATGAATAGTATACTGATTATGAATTACAAATACATCTTATTTCAAATTGATATTACAAAATATTTGCCCTTTCATACAACATGGGCATAATAGATATTGCATTGTTTAACCCAGGTGGAAACATAGCAGATAATTTAATGTGGCACTCAGTCTCTTTTTTCTTTAATAAATGTTTCTAGTCACCACACCTGGCTTCTATTTTAACTTGCTCTATAATACCAAACAAGAACTTTTTAAAATTTGAGCATTGTAAAGAATGCTTAAACAAGGCATTATTTAACTCTTTGTTCTTTATATTATTGTTATGCTTATATATTCTATTTTTTAATGCTCGCTCAGTTTTGCCTACATAAAACAAATTGCGTGTCGAAAAGATAGCTAGGTATATCACCCTACCCGTAATGCAATTTCCCCTGAAAAACTTTATCTCACTTGCAAATCTGTTATTTAATATCACACTAGTCACTTGATTTGTGTATGAACACTGATAGCAAGCACTACATGGTCTAGTCCCACTATTGGGATGTATTTTAAGTTGTTTGTTCTGATCAAACAGTCTCTTAAAATTTACTCCTGTTTCAAAAACAAATCTTGGACCATTTCGAATTTTTCTAACACTTCACTATTCACCTTAAATACATTCCAGATGTAATGGAGTATTTTCTTAATGCTATTAGTTAGATTATTATACTCTAATATGTATGCCTTTTTATACTGTTCTTCACTTCCAGGTCTTTGGTTATTAGTTACTTCTGTTAAACCAGTACCTAACAATGGTGTAAATATGTTTCCCCATTTTTCATATACTTCACTTAGTATTCCAAATAACAGATTTTCTGGGTATCCTCTCTCTAAAAACATTTCCTTCACCTTTACTAAATCTGTCCAAACATCTTACCTGTGAGATGTCATCCTTGCAATACTGACAGCTTGTCCCCGCACTATACTCTTTTTTTTTTTTTTTGTGTGATGGGGTGATTACTTTTGAAATGTAAATAAGAGTTGCAAAATGTAGTTTTCCTGTAAATTCTAGATTTGAAACCTTCATTCTGGTGTGAGCTATATATGTCTAAATAATTTATACCCTTCCTATCAAATTGATGAGTGAATTCCAAAAATCCAGTTGTATTTCCTAGGTATTGCACACATTCTTAAATTTCTTCACATGTGCCCTTCCAAAGGACAAAAATATCGTCCAAAAACCTAGAATATAATTTTATTTTACTTGAATAAAGGCTGTCTAGTACAAATCTGGACTCCAAGCCCAAAAGGACTATATTGGCATACATGGGGGCACAAGCTGCCCCCATTGCAACACCCTTTGTCTGCTGGAAGTATTCTCCTTCAAAAAAGATAAAATTATTCTCTAGGACCAATCCCATGAGCTCACATGTAAGGGTTATCTGGTCTTGACGTAAATCCAAATATTGAAATAGTGCTTCTTCAAACAAAGTCACACCTTCTTCCTTAGAAATTACCATAAACAAATCCGTTATATATCAGTAGTGAAGAATGCTAAATCTTTTTTCCCATATAGCATTCTTAAACAGACCAAGAAACTCCCATGAATCTTGTACCAAATGAGTATGTGTTTATGTTTGTGTGAGCACCCTGTGCAGTGGTACTGTTAGAAAAAGGGGTTTTCATAGGGCAATATGTGTTGCTGAAGTAATGACAATTGCAGGGTTAGGGTTAGTATGCAATAAAGGTGG